>NW_019394932.1:0-28502 GCF_000612105.2 Orussus abietinus | reverse complement strand
TATATATTTTACGTTTTTGATAGGTCAGTTTTTCTTCCCTTAATATACGCAGAGCATACATCCATTATATGTTTTTTGCATGTGAAATACTACACATACAAATTACTATTAAATAGAGATATATTATACGTTTACTAAACGTATTTAATTGGTGTAAATTTTGATGTTCTAGTAACATATTTAATACGTATAATTTACATCTAAAATCCAATCGAATATTATTGACATTCCGTGAACATATATTATACGAATATTTTTAACTTCTGATATACTGAAACATCCAGTAGCCATGAAAACATTCTATATACGTATAATAGAGCTTTTGTTCCGTGTGAGACGCAGTTCACTAGACCATATTAAGATCTGAATACATGTGTGACCTTCCTGCTGGTTTTCCGGTTTCTGTTGTCAATTCATAGATTGTGGGGGAAATAATGTTTGTGCTAATGTCCAATATATTTATGTCAGTTTTGCTGATGCGTAATCTATTGCAGAGCAAACGGTTCTGTTTCTTTTTAATACTCGGTTCCCTATTTTGTATTGTATGGCTTGCCGGCGTAGGTTGTAGTAGTAGATTGTAGTGTGCTTGTTTATCGTATGCGTCATATTGGTTTCGTAATGTTTCATCGTGTATTATTTGCAGATGTTGTATGTTCCGTATCCATTTGTCGACGGTCTCTTGGTTTAATGTGGGTTGCGCCTTCAGTAGTATTTCGTTGGGAATCCGGGTGGGTGCGAATTCTCTGCCTAGGTTCAGGATTGCCAGTGTACATTTGGTTGATGTTCGTGGTGTCGAGTTAAATGCGAATTGAAAATTATGTAGGTATTTGTCCCAGTCTCTGTTTTCGTCTTGTATATAAGTTTGTATCATCGTTTGCAGTGTTCTGTTTGTTCATTCTACTGGGTTTGTTTGTGCGTGATACGGTTGCATTGTCATGTGTTTTATGTTGTATGCGTGGGTGAATTGTTTTATGGTTTACTTGATGTACGGTGTTCCGTTGTCCGTCCATAGTATTTTTGGTGTGCCCTATCTATTGATAACTTGCGTGCTTTTTCGATGTGTTGGCGATGGCTTTGCGTACTGGTATTAGTTCGATCCATATAGTGTAGACTTTTTGGAACACTATGATGTATTGGTTGCATGCTTTTGAAGCGGGTACTGGGCCTATGACATCCGATACTACTAATACCCATTCTTCTATTATGTGTCGGCCAATTTTTCCCTTTGGTAGTTGCTGTTCAGTTTTGATTCTCTAGCAGGTATCGCATCTCCTTACGTATTGTACCGTATCCCTGTACATTCCTGACCAATAATAATCTTGGGAAATTTTTGTGTGCGTTTTTTCAATGCCCGGGTGTCCTGCCTGTAGAGGTGTGTGGTTTTTGTGCAGGACGATTTGTTGGTATGGTTTGAGTACCATTAGTTTCCATGCTTTGTCGTCGGGTAAAATGTCGCTGTGAAGTATTGTTGGCCTGTAGAAGTAAAGTTGTCGATGTAGTTGTCGAATAAAGTTGTCCGTCGTATATTTTCCAATTTTTGTGTGTTTCAGGGTGTTGTTGGATTTGTTTGAATTTATGTACATACCAATGGTCATCATGTCGTCTTTTTCCATAATAGTTAATATTTGTTTCGGTTCTTCGTGAATGCGTGATAGTGCGTCGGGTACGTGGTGTGATGCTCCTTTTCGGTGAATGATTGTGTGGTAATTTTCACGCAATTGTAGTGCCTATCTTGCTAGTCGGTCTGTGGGATTCTGCAGATTGTCCAACCATTGGAGGGCGCTGTGGTCTCTGATTATTGTGATGTGTGTGCATTCGATGAACGGTCTGAATTTTTGTATGGCAAATATAACCGCTAGGCATTCAATTTCAGTTGCCGTGTAATTCTAGTCTGCCCGTGTCATGCTGCGATTAGCGTAGGCAATTACGTGTTCTATATCGTATTTATTTTGGGATAGTACTGCTCCGAGTTCTGTTCCGCTGGCATCTGCCTGGATGGAGACGGGTTGTGTGAAGTTAGGGTATGTGAGTGTCGGTGGTGTAGTAGATGGTTTCGAATGCGGTTGTTTGTTCCTGTCCCCAGGTCCATGGTTGCTCTTTTTAATGTCGTGTGAGAGATTCGAGTTTTCTTGCGAAGTTAGGGCTGGGCATAGGATGAATCTTCTGTACCACGATGCCATGCCGTCTGCGTATGAGTTTGATATTTTTAGATGTGTATTTTTAGATGTGTTTCGTATTGATATTATTTTGTGGGTCCGTTTGAAATTCGTCTTTGTTCACTATGTGTCCTGGTATGTGACCTTTTTACATCCAGATTCGCATTTATCGGGATTGATGGTGAGTCCCGCTTATGTGATTTTGCTTAAGATACGTTGGACCCATTCCACCTGTTTCTCAAATGTGTCTGTCGTGATTATAATACCGTCTAGGTATGCGAATGCATGTGGCTCTATGTCTGGTCCAATAAGTCGGTCTAATTGTCGTTAAAATGTTGCCGAGCCGTTTCTTACTCCGTAAGGCATTCGTTTAAAGCGGAAGACATTTCCTGAGACTGTGAATGCTGTGGTTTCCCTGCTGTCTGGATGTAAGGGTATTTGGAAGTACGCTTGCGAGAGGTCTATTTTTGATATGAATTTGGCAGCATTTAGTCTGTCCAAAATGTCTGACTGTTTTGTCGCTGATTGTAATGGATGTTGGTACAATGGCTTTGATCGTGGTCGTATGTCTGTTAGCGACTGTGATTAGGTTGCTTTAGGGTTGTAATATTAGTAGTTTTAAATTCTTAAGATATTCCGTATATATATAATATACGTGTGGGTTGCTAATGTATCCACTAGTGCGTTTAATATACAGTCCGCGATTTTAATTGCTATGAACCATCTATTCTTACTTTCCGTATGTGCTGCGACGGGATTCACCCTCCCGACCGTCAAATAGTCATACGCCCGGTATCAAGTCCTGACCAGGGGTCGAGCCCGGTCTTCGGCCCTTCCGACGGCCCGATTTGTTTAGGGCGCCAGGTGCGCGCACGCACCTCGGGCGGTCGGGACCCGGTAGCCCGGAGCACGATGACCCCGCCTGCTGGTTCTGGCCCCCGGGCGTAGCCAACCGGTCACTCAGCCCCACGAGGACCTTACGCCCTTCGCGGCACGGCAGAGGTGGGGGGTTCGGCGCGGTCTCCTCCGAGTACGAAGGTGTCCCTTCCGGTCCTGCGGTTCGACGGGAATTTCGGGAAGACAAAGAAAAGATAATAAAATGGTGGCAATAGCGAACCCCGACGGGATCGAATTTTTATTCGTGGGCCGCCCACCTGGATCGCGTCCGATAACCAAATAACCGTTACCGAGGAAAAGGGGGGCGCCCGTCGAACGGGACGGGCGCTTGGCGGGACGCAAGAAAACAATAAAATTGAGCCGCGGTGGAATTAGGTATTCCCCTCGGTAGGGGAACCTACGGGCACAACGCCCGGCCGGGAAGACCTATTGGGCCCCCTTGGTGCCTCGATAAGGGCCTGGCGCCCGGAAACTGCGCACTCGAAATGGCACCGGCCCGCGGTCGGCACCCTATCCCTCGCCCACCGCGTCCTGCGCGCACGCAGCCTCGGAATTTGCGGTATTTTCGGTACGGGGCTCGGTAAGAAAGGCGGGCGAGGATCTCTTCCCGGCTATTTGCACGGAAACTACCCCGGGACGCGATCCCGACACTCCTTCGGCCCACGCGGTCCGGAAGGTGCCGCCCGGCGCGAGAATGCCGGTCCGAACCCGGCCCGCCGCGCGGTCGTCCTCATGCACCGAAACCCGGGTGTCGGCACCCTCCGCCCGTAGTCGGGATTCCGGCTCACAATAAACGCGACGCTAAATACGGGACGGACGCGAGAAACGGCGGACTGGCGGAATTGGCTCGCGACAAGATCGGCGGGACATAAAACGGCGCGACTTAGGAAGCCCCCTGGGCAGGTTCGGGCTCACCAGTCGCCGGTTGTTCCGGGCGGGACTTCCTCCCGCGGAAGGGCAGCGCAGCGGTTGCTCAGCGGGACACTCCCCTCGGGACGGGACGATCCCCGGCTATGGTGGGCGTCGGTATGGGACGGTCCTTGTCGGGAAGGCTAGGAACACCGCTTCACTGTCCTCGGGAGGTCCTTCCGCGTGGCTAGTGCCCTTGGCAATGGCGGTGTCGTTGACCGGACTTCCGCTCCCGCCTTGATGTGCTCCTAGCGGGCCTCGCCGAACCTAAGCCCGGGAGCCGACCTGCCCTCTGGCCCCGCCGAAGTGGGTCACTAGGCCGACTAATTAGGTCGGCCACCGGCCGATGGCAGCAGGTCCTCCTAATTGCGGGACGCTTCACGCGTCCCCCGGGATTGGGCAACCGGCGGTACTCCTCAGCCGGCGCGCAGTGTCTTGGTACCTAAAGTCTTAATGCCCCCTTCTTCCTTATTTTCTCATTCCCCCGCCTTAACCTAAGGATTACCAAGGGGACCCCTCCGCACTCCGGCCTTTCATACCCCTCTTGTGACGGGTGGGGAAATTTACCACGTCACAATATATGATTGTGTCCATTGTGTGTGGTGGTAGTAGCGTGTTTTGTATTAGTCGGATGTCTGTGTAGTGTGGTGTGGTGTGGTGTTTCTGTAGATGTAGTACTGTATTGTGGTAGGGTAGGGTAGGGTAGGGTAGTGGGCGTGTGAGTAGTGTATTTGCCTGTTCACTTGGGCGCTGTCACACTGGGGGAAAAAGATCGGGGTTCGCAAATGGATCGTCGTTCCGCGGCGTGGGCCGAAGGTGGTTTGCCCGACGTCCATAGGATCGCTTTAATTTCTATTTTAGGGCGCCAGGCGCGGGAAGCGCGCCGCGGCCTGCGAATTCCCGGCGAGGAACAAGACCGACGCCGCGGGGCGGGAGACGACCCCGATCACCTGCCACTCAGCCCCGAGTAAGTCCTCGCAACTTTCCGCGGCACGGTAGAGGCGGGGGGTTCGAAGTCCTTTTTAAACGGGAACGATACCGGGCAACGACCGGGGGGAACATACAACAAAAAGAAGAAAAATGGAACGAAGACGAAATTTCATTAAGTGCGGTGCAGCAGCTCTTTATTTCCTTGGCTAAACTCAAGGGCAGAAATACAATAAGTGACATTTAAGACGACCGACTTCAGGATCCCGCCGGCACCATACTAAAAGACGGGAGCCACGTGGCCCCACGAGACGGGCGGATATGCACACTCTCCTGAGTATAACGCTCTATCGGACTCCACTCGGTCCACGGCCTGCCAAAACCGACTCCGGGAGCAGCGAGCCCTACCTCCAAAGTCGCGGGATCATTATCACACTAAACTCATAAAAAACGCACGTCACCTTTGATGTACGCGTCCGGCGCACGTGGTCCGCCGCCGGTTGCGAGGCGCGCAAAAGCATCGGTTGGCGAGAAGCACGCGTCGAGGAGAGTAGAGCGTCATACAATAAATTTCATCGGGACGCGAAATAGCGGAACGGACTCTACGTAATCCCCATTTGGGTTTGCTCACCCTAAAATGTCGGGAGCGAGCGGGAAGGCAGCTGGCGTCGTAGGTAGTGCGATAGCGGGACGACCGGTGGGCTCAGGACACGTGCACCGGCAGCGCTCGGAGCATCCAGGACAATGAGCCCCGAGCGCCGGCCGGATCGCCCGAATCACGGAAAACCCCCTCCCGAATTTCTCCGGCGTCCGCGAGACAGTTGGGCGCTAGATGATTAACTAGGCCCACGCTAGGTGTCGGGAAGAGTCTCGCGGCACGCCAATTAATGGTCCACGCTCCGCCGAAAGTAGCGAATCGCCCGATAAGTGAGGGCCCTTCCCTAATACCCCTCCTCGCCGCGGCTTTACTTAATGTTACCTTAATAATACAGTGACATAAAATGGACGCTACTTACAATTATCGATTGTTCCTGCAAGCCCCGAGCGTCGCCATCCGATGCTGAAAATAATTTAATAATTGCTCAAGTACTCACCGTCCCCGCTCCGCTCCAACTTGTGACGGCAGAAATCTGCCACGTCACAGTACATGTGGTGCTCCTGTAATGAAGCGGTTTTTGTGTGCGTGTGTGTTCGGTGTGCTGGGGGATATGTGGTTGGTACGTCATAGAGAGTTGTTGCTTGGAGGTGTAGTGTGTTATGTGTTGTGTTTTTTGTTGGCTGTTCAGGCTTGTGGATGTCTAATTCAGACGGGATGAGGGTTCGTCGCCTATGTTGTTTTATATCTAGTTGTTACAGTTATTTGGTATTTTGTTCTACAGTGTTCTGTAGGAGTTAATCCTTTTTTTATAATTCTTGTCTTTCCGGTCTTAGTCTATTGTTAGGTTATTGTTGGTTTCTGTGTCATCTGTGTTAGGTAGCGTGTTTGTTCGTATGTTCTGTCTTGTTAAATAAATCTGTCTTTCCGTAGGTTTGATTGTTATTGCCACGTCTGAGTATACTATGCTGTTATTGTGTTCTGACCCCATGCCGTCCTGTGTTGTTTGTCTCGCGAGGTCTGTTTCGTCCATGCTGGTTGTCGAGATTTTGCGTCATATTCTACTTTGTTCGTATGATTTTGAGTCCTATGTTCTAATACCTATGTCTATTTTATTTTTGCTTTTTACTTTGGGTTCTTATATCTATTTTTCGATTCTTGTCTTTCTAAATCTCTATCTCCCAGTATTTCTATGTTTGTGTATCTATTAATTTTTTTTACTCTTTTTTTTCTTTGTTTCTATATTTCCATATTTCTATCTATTTGTATACTTACCTTTATCTTTTTCTATATTTCTGTCTCTAGGTTTGGTGTAGGAGGGGTGTGAGGGGGGTCGTAGGTTAATGGTTGGGCGCCATTTATAATGGGGGAACGGTAAAGGCGAGGGGGTGAGAGGGGGGGTAGAAAGAGAGAGACGCTATTACCGAGTGGAGCTAATGGAGAGTTTTATTGACGGGAACTAAAAGAGCTTAACCTAACCCTTAACGCGTACCCTAATCCTACGCGTAACGGGTGAGGTGGTGGTGCAACACGGCGCCACGTGCGGGACCGCTAATCGCGGCTATGGTAGCAACCGGCGGGTCCGGCCGTACGGCTATTACCTGGGCGGGGAAGAGTTCGGTGCGCAGGGAGTCAATGCAAGGTCGACAGTCGCGGCAGACTCCTCCAGGGCCTGACTAGGCGTGGAAACAATGAATTAGGGCGATGTGGGCCAACTTGATCCTCGGAAAGATACTCCGGGACGTACACGTGTTATTCCGTCAACGTTGAGGGCGGGAAAACTCTCTCGCTCGGCCGTCGGATGTCTCCGTCGCGCCCCGGCGTCGCTCGGGTGCGCCGGCGCGGTGGCGTAGGAGCTCGGCCGCGCGTCCGGCGCGATGGCATGCCGTTTAAATGATGTGACGGGATCACCCATCACAATGTCCATATTGTAAGTTTTTTTTTTTTTTTTAAGGGAAGACGAACTCATTCAATGACGTTGTGTATATAAATAACAATTGTATATAATAATTGTGTATATAAATAACAATTGTGTATATAAATAAAAATCCTGAACTAACTCTTCTGTTTTACTTAGGTAAACTGTTGGGTACCGACCTGCCAAGTAGTCTCTCATAAGGAATCTCTTGCCGTTTAACATATTAGTGAATGACGGTCAAATTACAAATAATTGCTTGTACCGGTGGTTTAATTACGATCCTCAAAGACCTAAGTGACGCACGTACTTGGTATCGTTATATGATTCCAGTAATTTTTTTGCAGAAACTTAATCTAGGACAGAGACTGTGATCTTTGTCAAGGATATTCGCCGCGATCCTGTACTTGGCAATGTTTTTTTACACGGAGATTTTTTATTGGGGGGATTTCACAACTTCTTGGTTATAGAATATTATAAAGGCAATTTAAAATGAGTATTTATGAAAAATTCATAAATGTAAAATGAAATTATGCATCATAATATGCACCAGGCATAATTACAAAGTGACGGTTGTTACTGAATTAATTGTCTTTGGAGCATGCCGGTTGAATATTATAAAAACGTCAATAATGTATTAACTGATCTTGCTCAGAAATGGATACGTATCTACCCATCAATATTTTATAAGATATAGAAGTCTTCAGTGAAGCTTGCGTTTTATATGAAACCATTAAGTATAATGACACAATCATTACCTAATTGATAGATATATTAAGTGAAGATCCAGATATCAAAGCTGTTACGGGGCGGCCGAGCGGATGCGAGGTCGGGGTAATTCGGATGGAGATTACCCAAATCTTGCGCGTAACGGTTATTTTTGAGTTTGTGGGGAGATTGATCCGAGCGGCTAGATCAATTCCTCTGGTGGGATCTAGGAGAGTGAGGAATAAAAAGGGGTGCGAACGAAAAGCTATGTGGCGATAAGAGTTGTATTTATTCGTACGCGAGGTTTGATCTACAGTCAGCTGTGAGGAGCACACGAGGTGCCTTGACCTAACTTCTCTGGATTAGTATACTTCCGCGTCGCGGAGGTTCGGGTGTCGCGATAGCGCGCTTTAGCGGCGGCAGGTTACTGGACGCCGGAGTGCTGACGCGGGAATTCTTGATATTTTAATGGTGGTCTGCGCGTGACTCTATCTCGCGATGCTGAGATTCGAGCTCAGCTGTTAAAAGTAAATCGATGGGTTCTTAATCTATCCGGTTAACCGGAGCAAGGCATGGAAATCGCGATAATGGTTAGTATTCGGTTTTGGTCGGAGATGAAGGGTTAATAAGTAAACTAGAATGAAAATGAGGATGAATCGAGCTTGCGAAGAATCCTCTACCTGGCTTGTTCAGCGGCCGTAATCGGTGACAGTCTCTTTTGATCGACCCGGTCGGATGACAGTGCGTGAACACCTTCGTCCCGTGGCGTGCCCTAGGGTTGGAGGTCTCCTAGAAGCCTCCCGTCCAACGGAAGTCGCAGTGCCGCCGTCTAGTCCTGACTCGGTGGCTGGATCGCTGGAGTACCGGATGGCGCTACTGCAGCTCGCAGGATAGTGGTCCTTGGCAGGGAGTCCTATGGTCTCGGTCTCTGACTCGCTAGGAACGGAGTACCGGGGCCAGGAGCTCCACTCGAAGTTTTGATGATGACTGACGTGGACTTATCACAAATTGACTAAAAGACTGACTAGCCCTGACTTCTGATCGGACTGCTGGTTTTATTAGCAGGATATTCCGATTGGTGGGGGTTTCCTAGGGCGCAGGTGAGGGTGGACTTCGGAGTCGTGCTGATGCGTTGCGGAGTCATCAGGTTGTTTGCCCCGGGTCGGTCGTGACTTTTGGAGCCGTTTGGCCGGTGAACTCGTTGAATTCTTTCGCAAGAGTTTCGCGTTTCTGTACTCGAATTTCCATGGCTGACTCCGGTTAATAAAAAAAAAACGGATTTTTCCCTATTTTAGGGTACGGAAGGTACCTACGTAACAAAGCCTTTTGCAATATGTCTGGTTCAAAAGTGGATACGTCCATGAAAGGTTAGAAACTTTCCAGAATCCGGTCGAATTTGCCTTCGAAAACACATCGGTTATGAAATGCGCAGTTTGCGGTTCATTACGAATGCGATGCTCTTGGCGTAGAAAGGCATTTTATTTCAAACACTTTTTTGACGACCATCACTATTGTCATGAATATGAACCATGATATAATTTTACGTGAAACTTATTTTTATTACATTATATTTTCTGATACATTCACTCCCAATGTATTTCTTTACTTGCGGGAAGTAATAGTATTGGAGTATGTCTATGTATTCGTGTTGTACAATGTATTGCGAGGCAATTTATGTAGGACAAGGTTCGTATTTGCGGAATGAATAATAATTTATGTGTTCTGACCGAAAGAAATTTCGGTGAAAATAATGTCTGTGATGTAGATGTTTGAATAAAATGATTACGCCGCGACCGGAAAGAGATACGGTATTGCACATACTGCCTGTCATTGAAATATGTTTACCACGTTACATAATGGCGTTTGGAAGAAAACAAAAAACATATAAATCCTTATTTTCCATTAGAATCACCATCGTGAAATTTCTATTCCATTCGGATAGAATTGTTTTCGAAAGAAAAATTGTTTTTTATTTTTCAAGGGTAGTTCACCCTTTTAGAGGGATGCTCCCGTGCCGGACGGTACCATTTATGGATCCTACAGACACGAAATATATTCGTACCGAGTTCCATATGAATCCGTATGGTGTTTATATAAAAAACACTTGCTGCCTTTAATTAATATTTCCAGTGTCAAATAGAGGCTTTTCGGAAAAAACCAAAAACACATAAACTCTTATTTAATACAAGCATTAACGGCATGCAGTTTTTATTTCATTCGGATCATTTGTCGCCAAAAAAAAAAAATGAAAAAGTTGTCGATAAGGGAATGTTTCCTTGTCAGTTAGCAATGTATACTCAATACATTTGTTACGTGGCGGCCGAGTGGCTAGCGAGGCCGGGGGAATTTTGTAGATTCCTCGGAGCGGTATACTGTTTGTAGATATATTAACTCGTACGCACACATAACCAGTTTATTATTTGAGAGATATGGAGAGGATAACCTGAGTGGCTAGGTCAACCTCTTTGGTGGGATCGATAGGTTTTTTTGGTCCTCAAAGGGTGTTGGAAAGTTGCAATGAGGACACAGGAGGGTTTTAAGATTTCGTGAGAATCAAGTCGTTGTGTTGTATTCAATGAAACGGTTCTATTTATGATATAAGGGGTACAATGTCCATGGGGGTAAAGGGTACAAATATCTGCTGCGTTAAGCAGATCGTCGCGAGTCGATACAAGGACGTTGTAGGCCGCGCGCTAGCGCCTCGCGGAAGTGTAATCGAGATTCGTCAGCGTATCAATTGCGGAATGCTGACGCGGAATTCTTTGCTTACAAGGTGCACTTTGCCTTACTCAGCAAGGGCGGCTAATGAGTTGCGATTCATACTTGACGAGTTAGAATTTTATAGTTGTTACCGGGAGATAGATACCGAATTCTATTGCGGGTTAGTAATTTGGAATAGGGTTCAAAATAGAGTGATAAAAGAGTGAATGAGTGGAAGAGTGGAACTCTTCGAAGAGGCCCTGCACCTTGGCTTCGAAGAGGCCCTGCACCTTGGCTTCGCAGAGGCTTTTACTTCCGGTGACGTCTCTCCTACGTTCTGCCGGTTGCGATGACCTTACAGGTGAACGCCTTCAAACCGGGGCGTGCCCTAGGGTTGGCGCTTCCTAAGATTCTCCCGCTGGTCCGGAATTCGCAGCGCCGTCGTTCTTCTCACTGTTAGCTCGTGGATGTCGGAGTACCGAAACGCACAACTGTTACTGCGGTCCGGTCAGCTCTTCAGAGAGCTCCAGCCTCGCTCCTGAGACTGCTCTGTACGCTGTCTTAAACTCCTATACTACTGCTGGTGACTGCTTTTCGGTACTGCTTTTATACGAGATCTTATCCTTGAGATGACCGTGAGGACAGGGTCCGGTTTCTTTGTTTCTGGATTTTGTTGTTAGAAGTTTGATCGGAAGTGCTGAGGTAGTCACTATGTTGACGGAAAAATAGGTCCGTGTTTTGGTCCAGAGTGCAGTTCGATGCGAAGTGCGTGCGAATAAACCAAAACATTCCTCGATGATTGTTCCACTCGTTGTTATTTTTTCGGTTTAATCGGACGATACTGTCGTTGCTTTGGATTCGATATTTATCTTCCGGTAACTGACTCATACTTAATAGAATGCGCGCCTCTCTATTTTGAGGAAAATCGGGTAGCCTTGTAACACATTATTGACATTGAGTCAACAGCGATCGACTATCCCTTTCTGATTAGAGTTAGACTTTTATGTACGTATATCATGTGTGCGTAGTTCAACATTTTATAACGATTCCACTAAGAACAGTTTGTTGAATATTTAGAAAAGGGATTCTCTTAATTGCAGTGAAATCTCACCTGAAAAGTAACAGCTAAAATTTTATCTTCTATCCCATGATACGACATTTATTTAACACAGTATTAAATACGTATTGCTCTTACCATTTTCAGCACACTAATATTTGTTTAATTGTGAACATGACATCGGAACTAATCACGAATGGACCACAGTATCAACCTTGGACGTCTGCTAGCCTTATCAATAGCACATCAAAAATGCTATATATTTTATAGATAAACAAACACTTTTGAAATACCCTACAAAATCACTTCCGTGTGAAAAAACTTCGCCAAATACGTGGTCGTTGCAAATCTACATTTTGAAAATAAAAAAAACGTAGTTATATTCACATTATGCTTCTACCTACAAAAAATACTGAAATCAAATCACAAAAACAAGGGCGTACGTCGGGAAGTATCTGCTTCTTATATAATCTGGCAATAGTTTATCATTCTTTTTTCATTTACGAACTTTGATGCCTTCACTAGTTTTATGTTATTACTGAAAATTTAATTTAAATTTAATAATCGTCATTTTTTAATATGTACAATGTTATGTGATTTCTTATCGAATTTTCACAAGAAAAGGAGTGGGCGGGCATCGGACAGCCAGTTATCGGCTCTCGTAGATTACCTTGAAAAAAATAAAAGCATTACAACCGGTTAATTGAATGCCATAAATGGAAAAGACATGTACCGCGGGAATTGGACCGAATTAGAGGTTCAATTAAACAATATGTTTGGGGCGAAGAAAAGAGTGTCACAGTGGCAAGTGGTACGTACATACTTCTGTACTAAATTTATAATTTCATTCATTCTCATAATTGAATAATGACATAAAAACTACCTTGTTTATATTTTTAGACTTGGAGAGATTTAAAATCCAAGGTTTCGGCGAAAATTAAGACAATAAAATGCGAAAGGGCTGCAACAGGAAATAAAAGTATCGCAGAGGCAGCACTCAGTAAAATAGATTTGCGGGTAATGAGTTTAATTGAAACTGATTACATCGAAGGGAATATTGAATGTCCTGCCAGTACTCCGGATGAGTATGTATGTAATACGGTATATGTATTCAATTTATTACATTATTTGCCTCTTTAAGTTCATGATATTCTTTTTACATATATTCTATGCATGTGCATATTTTTTATTCGAATAGTGGACAATACAAGGTACTCTTCTCTTTCTTTAGGATTTACAACAACGAATAGAAAATGGAGATGAAGAGGCCCTTTTGTTCCCACCGCAAATGGTAACAGTTTGTATTGAGATAAACGAAGTCAGAAAGAATGAATCTGTTATAAAAGGTACCACTCACAACTTGTCAGCATGAATATGATCACAATTGCAACGGGTCAGTAGCATTGCGGTCCACTCTACCCGAAATTAATCAGAAAACACTACACGTGCACATTAGAACAAGTAAGCGAAGCGCGAAAGTAGAGAGATCACCGTCCACGAGCCTCGGCAATCGCGAGGTAAAATACGCTGCCGACTCGACATTAAACCTGCAGGACCCGGACACGGACACGTGAATGTGCAGTTAAACTCAACACAGAACATGTCGTATACGCCCCCAGGACGGGTCATCCGCCCCTTGAGCGGGCCTGGAAATTGGAGCGCACGCAACAGCACGTTACGGCATGTTACGGCACGTTACGGCACGTTACGGCACGTTACGGCACGTCACGGCACGTTACGGCATGCCACGGTACGTTGCGGCTTGCCACAGCACGGTACGGCACGTTACGGCACGCCGCGGCATGTTGCAGCACGCCGCGGCACGCTACGGCACATTACGACACGTTACGGCACCCCATGGCAAGTTACGGCACGTTTCGGCACGTTACAGTGTGACCGGTCAGTGAGCCGGAGATGCCAGGAAGTTGGATGGTTCCTTCCCGACCCTTCTCAGGATAGACCTTTCCACCCCGATCCTCACCGTTCGGCGGCAGTGCAGGTTGTTCCTCCAGGCACCGAACTTCGTTCTTTATCCTATTGTCGTTTATTGTCACCAGGTGGTTTATTTGTCCCACCAAACAACAAGGGATTGGATGTTACTCTTCCAGGTTCGAAGAACACCTCGAAGAGTCTCTGGAAATTATTAATGGTCGAATCTTGTCTCTCCGATTTCGGGTAATAGAGATTCTTCCCGAATCTCTGAAATATCGTAGGTTTCGCGGGGCGAAATAAATACAACGTATGTTGTTTAATGAACAACTAACTCAATAATCCTTTATTATACGCAATGTTCATCGACAGCTAGTCAAGTCAGATTTAGTAACCATGTACTGAACATTCAAACGATTTTTATAACGATATGCCTCTATTGGCAGTGATCCTTTTAATACGAGGTTTGCCTATAGGCAGTGATCTTCACTCCCTTCAACAACTTCTTTAATTAAGAACTTATCCGTATTAAGCACTTCGTCTCAAGTCGTGGCTCGTCGGCCCGGGGACAGAATGGTTTCTCGAATCTTGATGCGACTCCTTGAGAGGTTCTAATACGACTTAATGAGAAGGCTCGGCGGACCGCTTTATATATGGCCGTGATTCTACCCCCCCCCCCCCCGTAATTGTTTACAAATTGGTCCCGGAACAACATTCAACGGGATGAATAAAAAGAAACGTTCGAGAAAACATTTGTCTCCGTTTTGTTATCGGCCGCACTGATGTAACTGAATTATTTAATGATTAGTGAGGAATTTGTATAAGCATGCCTCGGTATTTCACGTTCTGTTAATAATTGATAAATTCGCACATATAAACAATCGCATATTATGCGAGCCTCTTGCCTTTTCGGTGAATTGTTATAAAATTGCCGCTCCTTGGAGTTCTGGCCTTTCCGCTATGGAGGTTTGAATAAACAAATTGCTATAACTTTGCAATCGGTAATTATCGGACCATGAGACATGTAACAATCGTTAGCCCTGTTGAAACTCTATAATGCATCAAATTTTGAAGAAAAAATAATTAACTCTTCTTAATTTTGTGTATCCGAGAGATGATTGTTGCATGACACATTGGTCTCACCTATTAATAGATAATGTTCGAAATCGAGAAGGTAGTATAAGAATCGACGTCTCGCATGATGGTCGGCTCAATGTTTACGCTTTCGCAAATAAATATTGAACATTAAATAATTAGTGAGGTAAAGGCCATCGCTACACAACAATTTATATAAAATGTTTAAATAATAAAGTAAGGCCTTCCAACGAGATAGATCGCTTTTCAATCGTGGCTTATAATTAATTGTAATTAATTATATAATTAACAGATCGTTAATTACATAATCGTGAACACGCATGGTCGCACGTATGTACTTTCAACCCATTGTTTTCATCTGTCGCCGACTCATGCAATCCACGTCGTTCACGACTCGCGTATTCAGTGTTTATCGATGTTATTGAAATTCTGTTAATTACCATTGTCTCACCGTAAACCGGAGTATTTCAGGACAAATATTTTGCAATAAAATTACCAATGTTGGGGTCAAATATTTGAGCTAGAGGTTTCTAACATCCGAGTTCATTAATTCACTCTCAAAATGATGATTGTAATTTAAATTTTTTCAATGAGTGAGATAGGACTAACATGGGTAACTATAGAATAATACTAACGATGAGAAAGATTGGTACTGTTATCTTAGGGTACAATTTTAATTAGTTTCACATTAATTAATAAAATCATATTATGGATGATGGAACTAATAATGAAAAACTCAACTAATAATAAAAAAAACTACATAACCGTAATGTATTCTATTCGATTGCTATGAACTGTAAAACGTGTCGATAAAAATTTGCGTAAAATATCGCACCCACCTTCCTGCAGGATTCGAACTCGCGTAACGTACGTTACACGTGACGTCATACCGATTACGTCAAGCTATGTTTTTGGATATCACCATCTAGGTCTTATGTGTTTCCTAGGGAACATTCATCATTTTTGTATTAATTTCCGTAGCTTATAAAAATTGTATATAAAGTACAACTCAAACTCTCGAGCGCACGCGTTGTACTTTTCCCTGTATCCTTTGCGGAAAAAATAAATGAGGTAAGTGAAGGGTAATGTCAAAGAGGGCACCACGAGTATTCTTCCTATGGCGCGTTCGGCCACATGCGTGTTAGCACTATTTGTACCCGACTCGTTCGTCTATTATTTATTTTGTTAATGATAAATAAAACACTGTATCGACATTATCACAATACTTATTATTAAGCACATTTGGCATATATAAACTTTCTTTTGTTACAAACTTAATTGAGCACGCCTTTTGCGGTAATTTGTCGTTAGACTTCTTCTTTTCTTGTGCTGTATATCTAACTACACGGCGAACTAAGATGTGTTTGCGTGTTGCCCTATCGGGGCGCCTGAACTGTGTATGTGGTACCGTTGTCCTAGGTGCTGACGCCACAATATTCCCCCCTGAGCGCCGCAATTTCAGGGCGCGAACCGGACATGTTTTTGTGTCCTTGAAAATGTGCGAGGAGTGTCTTTTTGGTGGCTCGATGACGGTTCGGTTGTATCCGGAACGTCTTTTTCTGTAAATGCCGGTTTAAGTCTTTCAATCGAGACTGTAGTCGGAGTTCCTTTTATGTTGATTTGAACACTCTGTCGTTGATTCTTTCTAAGACTTCATATGGGCCCTCGTACGGATTTTCGAGTGGTCGTCTGGTCGTATCAACACGGATAAATACGTGTGAACATGCGTATAATGTTTCGTGAACAAATGTTATTCCTTTTGTATAATGTGCTACTGGAGCGGGTCGTATTTTTCTCATTATGGATCGTAGTTTCTCTAAACAGATGCGAGGTTGATTAGTAGGTGTCACATCTATAAAGAAATCACCTGGGAGATGCAATGAGGTTCCATAAACGAGTTCTGCTGCGGAGATATTTAGATCTTCCTTGATACTTGTTCTCAGTCCAAGAAGAACTGTGGGTAGGGTGTCAAGCCATTGAGTGTTGGCGTGACATATAATGGCAGCTTTTAAAGAACGGTGCCACCATGCCATTGGCACATGGATAATATGCTGTTGTATTAATTTTCTGTGCACCTACTAGTTTTACTAATGCTTGAAATAATTGTGATTCAAATTGAGATCCCTTATCTGTAGTTATAACTGATGGTGCGCCAAATCTTGCGATCCATGTTGAATAGAAAGCGTTAACTATGGTTTCTGCTGAAATGTCAGCAAGGCGTACTGTTTCAGGCCAGCGTGTAAATCGCTCTATAATTGTGAGGCAGTATTTAAATCCGTTTACTAGTGGTAATGGACCAATGATATCGATGTGGATGTGACGAAATCTTTCGTCCGAAATGGCTATTTTCTCTGGAATCATTTTGACATGACGTTGTATTTTACTTCTTTGACAAGGTATGCAAGTATTAACCCATGTGGCAATGTCTTTGTGCATTTTTGACCAGACAAATCGTCTGCTTATTAGTTTTTGCGTTGTTTTATTTCCTGGGTGTGCCAAATCATGGACAGTATTATATATTTGTTTTCTTAAACTTGAGGGTACGTATGGTCTTCAGTTGTTGCCTGATATGTCGCAATAAAGATCCTTGTCGGTATTTTGTAAAAGCAATTTTTTTAGGCACAGTTATGAAGAGTTGGAGTTTAGAGGCTCTTGAAGTTCTTCATCGCTATTTTGTGCTTCGATTAGATCGTCAGTTGATATGACGACAGGCATGTTGACTGTTTCAATTCGCGATAATGCGTCCGCGACTGTATTATTTGGGCCAGCTATATAAATTATTTCTGTAGTAAATTGGCCTATGAGATCTAGATGTCTGACTTGCCTGGGTGGCGCTTTGTCCATTTTTTGTTTAAAGGCAAATGTTAATGGTTTATGGTCTGTTTTGACTATTAGGCGTTGGCCTTCTATTAGATGCAAAAAATATTTTAATGCGCTGTAAATTGCGAGAAGTTCGCGATCGTATGTACTATATCTTCTTTGTGTTTCTGAAAGTTTTTTAGAATAGAATCCTATGGGTTTCCAATTGTTGTTGTCGTCTAGCTGTTCCAAGACTGCACCCATACAAGTATCAGATGCGTCGGTGTGTAGAGCTAGAGTTGCATTTTCTTTTGGATGAACTAGTAGTGTTGCATTGACTAGTTGTTTACAGGCTTCAAAGGCTTGGGTTGTTTCTTCGGTCCACTGAATTATGCGTTTGTCTTTTTTCTTGGCACCTATTAAGAAAGTTTGAAGAGGCGCTTGAGTTTGGGCCGCGTTTTTAATGAAACGGCGATAAAAATTGATTAATCCTAAAAATCGTCGAAGATCCTGAATGGTCTTCGGTTGTTTGTATGTTTTGATGCTCTCGATTCTATTTTCGAGGGGTTTGGTGCCGTTGGAGTCTATATGGTATCCAATATAGTCGACTTCTTTGACTGCGAAGATACATTTAGAGTAATTTATTGACAAACCGTATTGACGTAGTCTTTCTAATACTTGTTTTAAATGTTTTTCGTGGGTTTCTTCATCTTTTGAAGTTATAAGAATGTCATCAATATATGCGCGACAAAAGTTTAGTCCTCTGAGTGCTGTGTCGATTAGACGCTGAAATGTTTGTGCAGCATTGCATAATCCGAATGGCATTACTTTAAATTCGTATAATCCGAACGGAGTTATTATTGCTGTTTTTGATTGGTCCTCTGCGGCCATTGGGACTTGATGAAATGCGCTCTTTAAATCGAGCTTAGTAAATATTTTGCATCCTTGGAGCATGTATGAAAATTCATGTATGCGGGGTAACGGATATCGATCCGGAACCGTGATTGCATTTAGTTTTATATAATCACCGCATAATCTCCATCCCCCTTCCTTTTTTGAAACTAAATAGATGCAAGACGCCCAGTTGCTGGATGAAGGTTGACAGATTCCTTCTTTCATAATTTCTTCGATTGCCTATTTGGCTGCTTTGTATTTAAATAGCGGGAGGCGGCGTGCCCTTTCCGCTATGGGGGTCCTTTAACGGTTATATGATGTTGGACTTGATGTATTTCTTCTTTTTTTGGTGTTGGTTTCGTCACGTCGACGAATTCCCTGAGGATTTTATAATATTTAGATTTCACATCTAGGGTGAAAGGAGTAGGTTCTTTGGTATTGACGGCTTGTCCCTGTGAGTATAGGGTTGTAGTTCCGTCTAATAACCTTTGGTTTGCTAGGTCTACTAATAATTTATAATATTGGAGAAAATCAGCTCCTAAAATGGCTTTTAAGACATCTGCTACTAGGAATGTCCATGAAAATTCCCTGTGCAGGCCTAGATCTACTAAAATGGACCACTCGCCGTAAGTGTTAACTGGGGTGGCATTGGCTGCATAAAGTTTAAAAGGCGAGGGTAATAGTTTTGATTTGCTTAGACTTTTTGGAAGGACGGATACATCTGCCCCTGTATCAACCAAGTATTTTGCGCCCATTTTCCTATCGGTAATAATCAGACGCTTTTTATTTAGCATTCCGCCCTCACACGTCTGGAGGTGAGGTCGGGTCGTTAGTTTTCCGACTCCCTTCGAGGAGGCGGGTTGACCCACGAACAAGGTTTGTTGCATTTGTAGGACTTGTTTCCGAATTTATAATGATAGTAACATACCATTTTGTGAAGTATTGGGTCTATGATTATTATTTTGTTGAGGGTCGTGCCATGTTCCTTGGCAGTCGCTTCGACTGCGATTTCTGGAACGCTGAAACTGTTGTGTTAAAGATTCTACAGTTTTAGTTAATTCAATTATTTTGAGGTCTATTTCGGAGACGTGTGGCTCTGTAGGTTGCGAAGTACTCGCAGTTTCGCTTATGGCTGGCTTTATCATTTCGTCCATTTTGTCAGCCAAGTTTGCTAGTTTGTTGAGGTCTGTCACCTCGGAGATTGCTAAAATGGATTTAGAATGTTCTGGTAATTGTTCGAGAAACAATGTTTTTAAGACTGAATCGCCACATTGTCCTCCGGATCAGTTTTTTAGTTTTTGTAAATAGACCGATGGCTTTTCGTTACCTATGGATTGTCCTCGGAGAAGCTTCCGAAGTTTCGTTTCACTTGTTTCGTCTAATGACTGTATTATGCGTTCCTTTAATGATTTGTATTTATTCTTTTCTGGGGGGGATTCTATAATATCCGATACCAGGGGTAATATGGACGTGTCCAGATGTAAAATGGTATACCTGAACTTAACGTCGTCCGCTATAACAGCATAAATATCGAATGCTGTTTCTACTTGTACGAACCATAATTTTGGGCTCTCCTTTCAAAATGGCGGTAATTTTAGCATCGGCGTGGAAGGTGTTTCGGGAATTTTTTCTATTGTTGGGAACCTAGCTTGGGCTTCCTGTTGAATATCTTCTTCGTCGACTTCGATTGTGGGATTATTCTCACTGTCTTTGTTTTCGTCGATCGACGTATCCGGCGTATCTGACGAACGAGTCGTCTTCTTTTTTCTCGTCCTTTTTGGGAGATCACGTCGGGGTCACCAATTATGGCGCGTTCGGCCACATGCGTGTTAGTACTATTTTTACCCGACTCGTTCGTCTATTATTTATTTTGTTAATGATAAATAAAACACTGTATCGACATTATCACAATACTTATTATTAACCCCATTTGGCATATATAAACTTTCTTTTGTTACAAACTTAATTGAGCACGCCTTTTGCGGTAATTTGTCGTTAGACTTCTTTTTTTCTTGTGCTGTATATCTAACTACACGGCGAACTAAGATGTGTTTGCGGGTTGCCCTATCGGGGCGCCGCTTGCGGCGTTTGCCTGAACTGTGTATGTGGTACTGTTGTCCTAGGTGCTGACGCCACATTCCCTTACCATCAAATGTGACCAGCATCGGTAAGCGCAGGTAAGCCATTACCGTCAACTGTCACATGGTATTACCACTACGAGTGCGTGAGCCCCCGACAGAAATAAGTTGCACAGCCACTGAGGGGTAACAGGTGGGAAGTACGTTAGCCACGCGCATCCACCACCGGGGGGCAGCACTGGACGCGATCCCGCAACCCTGCCCGTGAGCAATCTCCCACCTCATCTCTGGTGTGCATCTACTGAAATATATAGTAAACTGGAACGCTCACCAGCGGGTTCAGCTCGAGCTATGCTTGAAATCATCCCCACTACTAGGTGTATAGTCCTGTTACACATTTTTTCTTCATGGAGAACTATCCTCAGATATTTACGGAGTACAATAACTAAAGGTGAATAATGCGAAACATATTGCATGATTTTACTATTCAGAAATATACCATTCTGTCAGACTGTTGTACATACTACCGATAAAGTTTGCACTATCACTTCCCTGCATTCCACTGAACTTTCCTTTCCGACCGTACACATGATGTGCACACATTGCTTAAACAAGGGCAGGTATATTTTCTCTGAGGGTGAAACAATGTTGGAGAGCCGCCAGCCCGTATCTTCTTCGCACCGAAGCTTACTGAACTCTGTGTGACAAGGATGTAGAGACAGCCAAATCTATCTCTCTCTGGGACAAAGCTCGCCGTGTATTCTAAAGCGTGGCGAACGTTCCAGTTTACTATATATTTCAGTGTGTGCATCCCCTTAGCCGTGGCTACCATGGACGTAAAAATATATGGATGGAGCCCAAGCCAAAGAGTAAGTGCCGAAGTAAATAAGGGGGACACCTAAGAACAATGGGAAGACAATAGAATATATTGTTGTGCCAAAATCTTAGCTTCCTCTAATTGCCTGAGATTTCGTTGTCACTTTAAGAGTAGCGAGTAAGGAACGGTGCGAGTTGTGAACAGATGAACAGTGAATGAAGTACAATATATCACTTGCAGCATAAAGAAGTTTAAAAATTGTTTTACGTACAGGAATCGCAAAAAGAAATAAGTTATATTAAACAGGAAATATGAAGCAGGTGACCTACATTGAAATATATAGTAAACTGGAACGCTCGCCACACTTAACAGTACACGACGAGCTTGTTCCAGAGAGAGATAAATTTGGATGGCTCTTCATCGCAGTTCCACTCCCAGATTAATCTATACGTTCATACCATTTGTACCGTTCAAAAGGAAAATGCAGTATCATTCACAATTGGCATCGTGCAGTAGTAGTGCCAAACGCAATGTGTAGTTGGACTGTACAAAGGCGAGTTACGCTGGTGAGCGTTCCAGTTTACTGTATATTTCAGTGGTGACCTACTAATCAGGAGGCTGAAAAATGAACATAACAATATGGTTTGTTCCACCCCTCCCTTTCCGAAGCGCCGGCTTCCCCTTCTAGTATAAGATGGGACTTTGGGCTGCATCCATATATTCTTATGTCCATGGTGGCTCCTCTCATCTCCTCTCTGCTTCTGCCATTCCCAGAGAGCATTAGATAGAGCGGAAGGTCAGCATACACTGACATCAGCGCTATCTGCAGTGTCGGACGTGGTACTATTTTCGGAATGCGCATGCGTTGTGGTATCCAAGGTGAAAAGGTGTTGATTTTTGGCGTCAATTATAAATTGTGACGTGTACAAGGACATGTTCAATTGTTTGAGAAAGCGTAGAAAATACATTACTTTTCTAAGTAATGTTACGCAGGCACCCTTTTCGAAATAGTCATAACCCGGTAACCTGAAAGGTGACCGTGAAATTCCACAAATTAGCATGCGAGTAAATATGTCTTAACATACGCTTACGAAAGGAAGCCCTGAGTCCGACTGACGAAGATCGCACCACCCAAGTAGACCAGGTCGCGATCAACCGGCTCAACACTCATCCTGATGACTGTAGCACATCGAACACCCCTGCAATCACCGCCCTCATCTAGATCATGGAAACCCCCACCAACCGGAACGCCATCCCAAATTCACCGATAAAAACCAGCAACCATTTTTGGAACAGAGCTCCAGAGCTTTTTTGTTACGTGCTTAGATTGATATTTAGGGGGTGAAACAACCCCTCAAAGTTTGATGAAAAAATCAATTTTTGTTTTTCTTTCATATAAGCACTCCACGGATTTCAATGAAACTTGGCATAAATATATTTCGTGTAAGGAGGATTCAGAAACGATACCACCATACACGGTTGCACCCCCTCGACAGGGGTAAACTACCCATATCAACAACTTTTTTCTTTTTTTTGGCGACAAATGATCCGAATGAAATGAAAGCTGCATGCCGTTAATGCTTGTATTAAATAAGAGTTTACGTGTATTTTGTTTTTTCCGAAAAAACACTATTTGATACTGAAAATATTAATCAAGGGCAGGAAGTGTTTTTTATATAAACACTATACGGATTCACATGGAACTCGGTACGAATATATTTCGTGTCTGTAGTATCCATAAACGATACCGTCCGACACGGGAGCATCCCGTGTTGAACTCATTTTCGCGAAGTACGAACCATATTGCGATTTAAGAGTTCTTTGCTGCCTTTTGTTTCGAATCGCGACTATCTTTAATTTTGCAAATGCTGCTTGCAAAGTATGTTACATAACTTGTGGCTACCCAAAATTCACGGCGCTTTTGTAGCGAAAGACCTGCTGGCCTTAGATTAAGCCATTATTCACATCATTACTTTCTTTACGTGTTAAAGACGGAAACGAAAATGGCAATGTCACTATTTCTTTGGACGCTGCCTCATCTTCAATCCCAGACTGATGGAGTTTAATTTCCAGGGAAAATCGAGAAAAACCAGCCGTCGACGCTGGGAGTTCACATGAAACTGCGACACCTCATTCAACACTACTAATAAGTGTTGTGACGTGTGGATTTTGGGCCACACGGTCACATGGTGGCCTGAGGGCCGTTTGCCCCTTTTCGGGACTTCGGAGCACATTTCTGGTCCGACGATCCCCGATTTGCGGGGAACCTAGCGCCGACCAAATAATAATTTAATATATATTAAGTCGTTTTTACAGATTTAATTGAGGACTGCAGGAATCACCGTATTGTTCTTAGCAAATCCCCGAGAGGCGCCGCTCGGGAAACGCATTTTCACCCTTTCGGAGCATAATTTTATTTTTCTGTAGGAAAATCACATATGAATTTTGTGATCTCGAATATTGCCTGGGATATTCGAGGAATACTCCAGCGAATATTCGAGAAAGGATTGTAACTACGCTTACTCGCTTAGTAACAGGAACAACAACAGCGTCGACCTCGTAGAGGTCGCGGCTTTGTCGTCCCTCGCCGCTCCAAGAGCCTCGCGGAAGAGCCAAGGCAACGCCTGCGCAGGGACGTACCAGCAAGAGGAAGAACCGGGATGTCGGGCCCCATGAGAGGAGTTGGCCGACCCCGTCTTCGCCACCCTGATGGCCCTGCCTGCGGGGGCCGGCCCATAGTTAGCCCTAGCGGCTGGAGGTGGGCCGCCCGCAGGAGTTCCAGGACTACCCGGAGATGAGCCGGGCCGGGGGACGGGGCCTGGCAAATTTTCCCGGTCCCGATCGGCACGGCGGCGGACGGATGCCGCGTCCTGGGAACGCCCGCTCGCGGCCAAGTTACGGCGACTGAGGGCGGGCACAAAGGGCCGGGCCCGTAATTGCCCGGCGTCCAGGACGCCGGACCTCCGGTCCAGGAGCCCGACCGGTCGTCGCCGAAAGACCCGGGCTTGCTAAGGTCTGCCCGGGTGGACCGGGGAACCCTCGGAAGAAAATTACATGCGGCCACTCATAGAGAGAGCGACGCGCCAAGGGCCCGATGTACCCACCATCGACGACCCACCTAGCGCGCGAGAGGCGCGCACCACCGTCCCTGCCACCACCACCCCACCCCGCACGCGCTATCCATCAAGCGCCAATTATTGCAGCGCGGTGCGTGATGATTTTGAAGATTTCGGCGACAGCGGAGCGCCTAGACCAATCATCGACCAGGATTAAAGATTCTGGAGTGATCACCCGGAACCCTATAACTAGCCGCACACCCAACGCTACGACCTTCTTCGCCCACGGACCGTCGGACCAGGCACATCGCATATTTTCTGTTCTTTGCATTTTCTGGAGAAGGAAGCTTCCCGTCGTAACCCCGAACCATCACCTGGAGGAGCGAGGTGGAGGCACCGAGGTAGCCGGCGAGCGTCGGCAAAAGCCCAACTTAAAGTAAGTGCCCGTTTTTGAGCGCGCGGGGAGTCAGTTTTAAAAGCACGGGAATTCGTGAAGTGCCTATTTTCTGAGTCGCATAGATCGCGAATTAACCTCGAGTACACGCCTTTTCTGTTTCTCTGGGGCGGATTTTCTAATTTTGCGAAAAGTTAATAGCCCGGGTGGTTAAGCGACATCAGTTTGCGCCCGGAAGGGTAGAGTCGCGTAAGTCTCGCACCGGCGACCGGGCTGGGAGTCGCGTAGGCGGCCTTTCCGCGTACCGCGCGGACGAGCCACCGTATCGCAGTCAGGGGGGGTTGAGAATCCGCCGGGTGGAAAAAGTAAAGAGGAACAGAAAAGTCCCGGTCGTGAGTAATTTTTGAGTAAAGTGGAGGCTCCCCGGGCTAGGGCCTAAGTCGTCTCCGAAGTGTCCGCCCGTATAGGAATTTTGGGGAAAGAAATCGCCTATCTCTTTTTCCTTTGTCGGATTTCGAGTCAGTGTTCGCGTTTTCTAATTATCGAGGAATTGTTCCGTTTATTGTCTTTTTTTTTTCCTGTTCGGAAGTACCCTGTCCACCCTTATCTGAGTTCGCGGGCGTTTCAAGTAATTTTCTGCAAATTCCTAAGTGCTAATAGATTGTCGAGTAGCTTTTGAAAACGTCGCGTCGTAAGATTTTCCGGTGCATTCGTTTCGAGTTCCCCGCGGTCGGAGGCGAAGAAGCCGCGCAGCGACCGCGTGGTCGCCCGCGTCGCGTTCCGAGTTCGCAGGGCGTAAGTCCCACTTTTTTTTTCTCCGCGTAATATTGTAGGACGAGCGCCCTTTAATATTTCTGGCGCAACTAACGTTTCGAGAATATGTATATTATTCAATATTTCCAGTCGAGTAATTTGTATTTGTATTTGCGAATTTTGCGTAATAATTTATTGCTAATTTGGCTGTGACACCTTTATTTTCCTGAAACCTGTTTTCTGCAATCTGTATTAATTTTACCTGTCTTGATTTTCTGTACACTTGTTTTAATTACCGTCGAGCGAACAGCGAGTGAGTAACTTCGAATACTTTTGAAATTATTAATTTTAATCAAAAATTGCCAAAGTTAGAAGGTTCGTCATTTTTCTGAGATCTTCGTCAATGTCATGTAACCCATGGTAATTTTCTGAGAGCGATTTACTCTCGATTCTCGACCCGGTCACTCCTATCTCGCCCTTGTAAATAGGAAAGGCTATTTTAAAAACCCTTCCGGTTTGTTCATTTTCTTGATTAAAACTATTTCCCAATTAATCGAGAGTAGAGTTAATTAATTGACGGCCCGATAATTTTTCCTTCCCCCTTTTCATTTTCCGGCTCTGAGTTTGGGGCAAAATAGTAGTGTAGGGCCCACGATAGTGTTTCGAGAAGTCGTCGGATAGAATTCCTTACCCCGCCCTCACCGAAGTTGGCGCGTGCGCTCTGGGCTAGCCGGCCGCGCCGCACCGGTTGCCGGAGCTAGGGGCCGGCCGGGAGACGTTTCGCGTAGAGTTGAGAATTTGGGGTATTTTGTGGAGAATTTCGAGATTTGGCCTCCGGGGGGTAGGGGGGAGGGGGACCTGGCGCCCAATTTTGACGATATTTGTGGAGTCGGCTCGGAGAGTGCCCTGGTGAACTCCTGGGACTCGTGAGTTCGCGTTTCCGGTAGCCTCTCGAAGGGTCCCAGCGGGCTTCGGGAGGTTGCGCGTTGGTGGGGGGGAAAACGATAGTCTCTCGGCAGGCCCCGCTCGAAGCGACTGGCCGAAGGTGACGCGCGCAAGAGGCCGAGGTGCAGCGGGCCTCGGCAAGGGGTAGATAGACCCCAGGGGTAATTGTCACGTCACAGTGTATATTCCTAAACTGAAAGATGCAATAGGAAAATTAAAAAAAACTCCGCAATATTCCTAAATGTTACACCACCTCCTTCCGTGAACCGATCAAAATTTCTAAACAGATTAAGTCTAACTCCGAAAACATTGAGATTGAAAACTCAAATGGGAAAAATAGCTGCACTGTGGAGTAAAGCTCATAGGTTAACAAAAACGAAATCAATGAACAACAAATCAAAAACTTCAGAAATTTAAAATGTAATTGAACAATCTTCAAAATTTCTCTCTCAATAAGTACTTACGTTATTTGCTACGCAATTGCGCTTGAGCAAATGCAAAAGATATGGTGAAAGGTACAATGATGAATGTAAGGATATTGCGTTATCTATCATGTACCATTCACCAAAAACATATCAGTTTTTTCGGAAAATGTTCTGTTTACCGTTCGAAAAATGTTGGAGAATATAAAAAAAAATTCCCCATTTATATTGGGCTAAACAAGACAGTTTTTTCGGAGATTATACAGAAGTTTCAGAATGCTTCCATACAAAATAGACTTGTATCAATTTTTTACGACGAGATTCACTTATCACAAGGAATCCATTATGACGAGTATGCGGACGAATTTAAAGGTTTCATTGATACCGGTAAAGTTCGCGAACCGTCGTTGGCTCGTCCTGCATTAGTTGTAATAGTTGATTGGGTAAAAAAAATCCCCTCAAATAACACCTTCGGTGCACAAACATTCAGCTAAATACATTTATATTTTTTAAATTAATTGCAAAAAAAGCTCAAATTGCTCCCTTCCCATAAAAAGCTTAAATGAACTATTTTTGCTAAATATAGTAGAACTAATGTTCTGCTCATTAAACTACTCTACTTATTAAAGTCTCAGCCAAACTCTTTTTGATAAATGTCACAGTACATTTGGTTTCACGTATGTTGTATGTACAAGATTTTCTGCTTCCTCAAACCGAAGACAAATATTAAAAACTATATCGGAACAAATAAAAAAATTAGAAACTAAATTTGAAAACAATATGTTATTCGGCGAGCACCAAAATGATCATATGCTAGAAGTTTACCTCGGGTGCTCGCAAATGAAATATTGTTTTCAAATTTAGTTTCTAATTTTTTATTTGTTTCGGTATAGTTTTTAATATTCGTNTGACAACACGCTGGTTTGGACTACAGCACTGAAAGCAGGTTACAATATAGTTTTTAATATTTGTCGTCGGTTTGAGGAAGCAGAAAATCTTCTACATACACACATGCATACATACCCGTCGTGGTCTCTATATGTCATACAAAATATTTCCAAGGCTCCAACCGAAGGCGCTGCAGTAGTTATCTGTAGAATATCTGCTTCTCAACTACTGGATAACTCTTAACTAGAAGTAAAAAAACCGAACTTAAGATATCTCACAGATATCATCCAGATAACTATTTTGGGAATTCATCCGTAAATGAAAAAAAATAGGGCATAAATGTGGAACAGCTTCGATTCACCACCGCTAGATGTTAGCGGATCGCGACAGCAGCGAAATATGGGCCGCGGGCACTTTCTATTACGTTACGCTTTGACCACACATGCGCAATAGGTTAGGTACCAGAGTTAACGCCCATGGTAATTTTCTGAGAGCGATTTACTCTCGATTCTCGACCCGGTCACTCCTATCTCGCCCTTGTAAATAGGAAAGGCTATTTTAAAAACCC
>NW_019394931.1:0-27709 GCF_000612105.2 Orussus abietinus | reverse complement strand
CACTCTCCGGCACTTTCCGGCACTCTCCGGCACTCTTCGGTACTCTGCGGCAACTCTCCGGCACTCTGCGGAAACTTTCCGGCACTCTCCGGCATTCTCCGGCCCTCTCTGACCTTCTCCGGCCCTCTCCGGCACTCTGCGGCAACTCTCCGACACTCTCCGGCACTCTGCGGCACTCCGCGGCAACTCTCCTACACTCTCCGGCACTCTCCGGCACTCTGCGGCCACTCTCCGGCACTCTCCGGTACTCTCCGGCACTCTCCGGCAATCTGCGGCACTCGCCGGCGCTCTCCGGCACTCTCCGGCCCTCTCCGGCACTCTGCGGCAACTCTCCGGCACTCTACTGCACTTAACAACGCTCGACGGCACTGTACGGTCTGCGATAAGGCTCGGAAATACTTGAAATACGCGCGAAAACGCTCGAATACTTTCAAAAACACCTGAAAAACGATCGTTAACGCTCAAAAACGTTTGACAAACGCTGGAAAACACTCGAAAACGGTTGAAAAACGCTCGGTAACGCTCAAAAACGGTCTAAAAACGCTCGATAACGCTAGTAGGGAAATGTAAAAATCATACGCGAAATGACTCGGCTTATATCTGCAGTTAGGTAAGCCTCGGGAGGATTTTTCGCAGAATTCGACTCTCACTCATACTTGTCGAGCGTAGCGCCGAACATACATATATTCAACATCTCGAGCCGTAGCTTGGCGCTTGACTGGTTGGAACGCGCGAAGATTTCTAGGAGCGATCGCACTCACGCAAATTCGCAGAATGAGAATTGCGTACGCGACACCGAGCTCCTATCAGAAATTCGTTGCGGCGCCCTTGGGGGCAAAAAACGGTGAAAGTTAACGTACGAAACCGGAGGGCAGCACAGGATGTGATCGCACGACCCTGCCCGTGAGCAATCTCCCAACTCATCTCTGCTCATCTCTGGGTAGAGTTGTTTAAAAGATGGCGGCCTGGTTCCCTAGATCCTTAGATTATAGGGATTTTGCGTGTGGCTGGTTGTTAGGATTTGCTTAAATCACAAACAGAGATGAAAATTACCGTCTGCCACTGTCCACCGTCATGGCGCCGTTGTTGTGGAGTTTTCGAGGAAATTTTAACCGGTTTTTACTTGACATACAAGTATTACAATACCTAATCGTGTTTTTCGGGCTGTTCAATTTGTCTCTGTGCCTTTATGAAGATCAAGTTGGCAAATTTGATTGGTAATACACTTAGTGATCGATTTATATGCACTCATTGGCGTTCCCAACCTCTTAAATGATCCGAGAGCACGCCTTTCTGTTTGACAGTGAATTCGCAGTTATTGAAATTAGCTCTAACCATCTTTGATTTCTTTTTCAGGAAACAAAACTACGTAGGCAGGATTAAGTTTGCCAGTTTCGACACTGTATCAACAGCGAAGAAGATCATTGTAGCAACCGAGGAGAACGTTGTTGCTGCATTGAATCTTAAATCAGGTGAGCTCTCGGATGAGGTCATTTCTTGATCGATTCAGTTTGATTGATTAGCGAGAGGAGTAACTGGAGGTTAAGTATTGTTCGACATGGATTTAACATAAATTAATGTTTAAAACGATAGGTCAGATATTATGGAGAAGAGTGCTGGAACAAGGATACACAGGAAGGATACATGCGTTGCGAATTATCGCAGATGGAAGCCTTATTTCTGTAAACGGTGGCGTTCCTGCAATTGTGCGTGCCTGGGATCTGGCTACTGGTAATATTCTATCAGAATGGCCCATTGCTGAACAAAACCCTGATAGGTGAGTCGGTAGTAACTGATTAAAGATAGATAAAAAATTGAAGAGCTTTCTGTTTATAAGTTACCATACTACTACGAATGGATTTCAGTGGAAGCATTAGACGTTATAAGAGATGAAATGTAAAAATCGTTCTGTAATATTTCGAATTGGTTTTTCAGACCTGATTCTTCATTTGTATCGTATTCTATGGCAGGACTGTACAATATTTCAAGGTTTCTTTATCTATAATCTAAAAGCGTATACAGCATAATCGTCTTAATGTGATGCTGCACAAATTTAAATGATTTCCATTTAACTGTGTTTATTTGTAGTCGTTGACTGGGCACCACATAGTATTATCAAGTTCTAAGTTCACCCATTGTGAGCAACACATAAATGTTTTGCTTTCAATTGTACATGCGATCGTTGAGATTTTCAATGCATATACTTTAACGGGAATAAATTTTCTGTCGTACAGGATAGGAGAGGAAAAATGGTACATAGCGGAGGATGGAGTGGTTCATCATATCATGCTAGTTCATAGCAGCGGAGTAAAGGTAGAGGTGAAATCATATGCCAGTTTGACTGGCGAAAAATTGAGAAGTAAAACAATTCCGGCTCCGGTTATAAGCCAAGACACGAGGTACCCTTTTGAAAGTACAGTGATGAAAAATAATTAGAAATAAATATTTTGAGCTCCATCAAAAATGTTTTCAGTTGTGTGGTGGCAGTACAGTCTCTGGTTTGTTTGAGAGGAGACGACTCCTTAGCTGTACTTCTTAATGTACCTCTCTTTGACGATACCGCACAACCATGGATGGTTACAATTAATACAATATTTGGAGCTGGAGTGCAAGGTCCGTTTCAGCTGACAGCTGTGCCAGGAGACGACTCGGTACTCTCAGTGAGTGCAGATAATAACCAAAGAAAGAGAATCGTTGTCGTTAAAGAGTCACCGATTCCCATACAGAGGGATATAAGTGGCGATGCAACGCTGTACGTCACGTTAGCAGACAATCAGAACATTCTATTGGAAACAACATATGAGAATGGAGTAAGTAAAAGTCTTGTTCATCTATGTAGGACAGATTTGTTTTTAGCTTAATTTTATGCTCTACAAACATAATTTCTTTTCAGATGACGGAAGTTAAGGCATGGGAGCTCGAGTCATCGAATCCTATACCAAACTTATCGGTTGCAGTATTGCATTCATCACTGTATTTCCCAACTATTATGGCATCGGTTTGCCCACGTCAAGCAAAAGGAATAATGTGTCGGCATTTATTGTCATCGGAAGATCATGGTGTTGCGTTGCTACAGCATAGTAAACTTGTGTGGGCACGAGAAGAAGCTCTTGCTGGCATCGTTATTGTAGAGTTGGTGGAACTCCCAATGTCCGACAGAGATCAAGCTATCGAAACAGAATTCGACCAGAAAGAAAGTGAGTACTGTGTTAAAATTTCTAAATCCGAAGGATGTGCAAAGCCGTTAAGAATTGCATACAATTTTTATCTCAGTCAATACTTCAGCTTCATGCTTTTATCGCTAACATATTAATTGAATGATGGGAGAATTAAGTTATCACCATTCATTAATCGCATATGAAAAGTGTAATATAATATCAGTGTAAAGTAATAGAATATGTATAATTTCCTGGGTACTGTAAATCCTATTTCAATTACTCGGTTTATGCATTTTTCTTTAATAATAATTTTAACACGCTAGCGGAATTGTATTAATACCTTTTTCTGTAAATTGCTGCTGCCATCAGGTATCGATGTAAGCGGTTCATGTAAGTAGTAACGCAGGTCAGGCTGGTTTTATGACTGTTTCAAGTCCTCCCTTTTCTGCAGATATTCATTAGCTCTTTTTACCATTTGAAACTGTTGACCAGATTTAAGCTGACGAAATCTTCTCTTGCTTTAGCTGGTTAATTTTCAGAGTAGAGTAAAAGCTTACGGTGTAAATTAAAATTAACTCTCTTTAACTTGACAATTTAAGCATGAAGACTGCGTTATGTTTTCTTCTTTGGGAATTTATGGACAATTGCTGCATTTGTTTTACATCGTGCATGTGGACTAACATAAATCTTTAGTCAGATGTGTGATACAAATGATACTTTGGCTCATCGATCCAGTATAGATAAAGATAATTCATCTTTGATTCACTCTAGGGGACGTCATGGGTATGATGCTACGCAGGATCAGTTCTCAATTCAATCAGTTAAGAACATTTCTGCAGTCCTCTTTGAATTTCACTCCTCAACAGTCTGATCGAAGAGTGGATCTGGTGAGGGACAAGTTTGGTTTGCATAAAATGATCGTCGTAGTGACCACAGCTGGAAAGGTAACTCCATAATGCAACGTCTCTCGAACGTTCCCCGATTTATCTCCGCTCTTTCCTGACATTTCTTATCTACGTTCCAGCTGTTCGGGATCGAGACGAAGAAGGGAGAAATTATCTGGCAGCTGCGCGTGCCGAATATTCGCGGATTGTCGAAGGACTCCGACAATATGATCCTCTACGTGCAACGAGGCAGCCGTCATTTCCCGCACCCTTCTCAGTGTGCTTTACTCGCTGCGGATAAGGTTTGCCTTTTTATTAATTATTAAACCGCTTCGGAAAATTCCAACGTCGTTCCCGAAGCATATCGAAGGCATCAATTTGATCATCTTGTACAGGAAACCGGCGAAGGCGTCATTTTCACGTTCAACCCTATAATCGGGCAGCCCTTGGGAGGCGCCATCAAGCTGGGATATAAAGTGAAACAGTCGATGCTGCTGCATGCCACTACGGAGGACTTCCTGAGGGGGATCTTGGTCCTCGACAACAGAGACCGAGTGCACGTATTCCCAGAAAGTGCGACCAGCGTCGCCGCCAGTGTCGGGAAACACGTCTACATGTTCACAGCTGACCGAGAGACCGGCGTGCTCGCTGGGTATTCTCTTTCCTACAGTACACCGCAGGTACTAAACTGGAATAACTCCTCCCGTAGGTTTTAGAATTCGATATTCTTGTATGGGGAATTATTGGTAACCTAGAAACGACCCTTCTCGCAGAACCTGGTTGCCCATAAAGTTTGGGAAGTGGTCCTCTCGCCGAAGAATCAGCTGATCACGAACATCGTGTCGAAGAATCCCATCGAGCGAGTGCACTCGCAAGGTCGGGTCTTGGGAGACCGTTCGGTTCTGTACAAGTACATCAACCCCAACTTGGTGGCTGTTGTCACCCAGGGTGTCGGTAATGTTCATAAAAGTAAGCGGGACTTTGAGGTTTACCTTAAAATCGTCCCCGACTGTGGTTTAAATATGTCTTATGCTCTTCAGATACGCTCAGTCTGTACCTGTTGGACGTCGTCTCGGGGGCTATGGTATTCTCCGTGGCTCACAAACGAGTACGTGGACCCGTCCACGTGGTGCACTCCGAGAACTGGCTGGTTTATAGCTACTTTAACGACAAAAGTCGCCGCACCGAGATCGCCACTTTGGAGCTTTACGAGGGGAAGGCGCAGAGCAATACCACAGGTACTGCTGCACGTTATTCCAGGATTAAATTATTCCTCATAACACTTCCGACTTGTCGCGGCTTATCATTGATTATGGTTTTATTACAGTGTTTTCATCGCTGGCCACCACGAAGCTGCCGATCATCGAGAGGCAAGCCTTCATATTCCCGGCTTCGATAGAGTCCATGCGAGAAACTATCACGGAAAAGGGAATCACCAATAAACATATTTTGGGTGGGTGAAGTGTTAATATTATTATAGACATTATTGTTGCCTGACTGTGAAAAGATTAATTGATGGGATTCAAATCCAGTGGGCTTGGCTAATGGAGGCGTCCTGGAATTACCGTGGGTCATGGTGGACCCTAGGAGGCCCATCAACCCCGAGATGAGGGAGGAAGGAGTGATCCCCTACATGCCGGAAATTCCCATTCACATGGACGGCATAATCAATTATAATCAGAGCATTGCCAGGATACCGGGCATACACACGAGTCCCAGTGGCCTTGAAAGTACCTGTTTAGTTTTTGTACATGGTCTCGGTAAGTGATCTCGTCATTATCAAGGTGATATGAATGGATCATTTCTACATATATAAAATTTTTCTTCAAACCGGGTGTACCAAATCATTTGGAATTTTAGGACGTGATTATTGAGGCCCTAAAGAATAGCGCGATGCTCATGAAATGTGATTTTTCAAAAAGATATGCCTAAAAAAAAATATATATTTTTTTAATGATATTTCATGAACATCGCGTTCTTTCTCAGAGCTGAAGTGAATCGTATGCTGAAGTTTGAAATTACTCGGTGCACCCAGTTCTGAAAAAAAGTAATATGTACTTAAAATTACCCTTTCATGTCGGATTAACCCGAAATCTTGATTAAACGAAGCATCAACGTTACGGAGGAATTTTTTTCTTTGCAGATTTGTTCTACACTCGAGTAGCTCCTTCCAAGACCTTCGACGTCTTGAAGGAAGACTTTGACTATTACCTTATCGTCATTGTTCTGTCGGCGCTGTTGATAGCGTCATATGTGACCAAAAAGCTGGCCTCCCAGAAGGCTCAGAAACAGGCATGGAAATGATGTCTAGACATTTCTATCCGAGGCAACGTCCAGGGACGTAACGTCACGTTAACATTCTCACTGTTCGAGGTCGGTGACACTACCGTTTGTTAAAGGTAATTTGTACGATATACCATGTTTTTTCATAAACGACCGCTGTAATGGAAAGTATACACTGATACTTAGCGAACTTACCCAAAGATCATTAAATAAGTACATAGGCGTATACTTAAATTTTTCATCGGCACAAAGCTTATGGCAATATGCATAAACACGCGTTTGTATAGAGTTTAGGGCTCGGATAGTCTAGCGTGTAATTTTCCTCCCCCCACGGTTTTGTCATCTCGAATTGTAACGTAAACGTTTATACATAGCTGTTTAACTCCGTTGTTATAGTCGGGGTAAATCGTCATTAAGTTAATAGAAGAGAGATATAACACGCGAATAGGATACGTAATATATTGAATAAAATCGTGTGTACATACTGGGTCTTTGTATTCACATGTCGGTTGTTTTCTCTTCGATGTAGGTTAATATTGTTTCTACGTTCTCCCGATACTCATCCTGCGTACTGGAATCCAGACTCTGGGGACCGATAAGACAAACATTGTAACGGGGACTCTCGATCTGCAGTTTGGTTAATGTACAATTGAAGTGAGAAAATGACGAGCGAGGGTGAATTGTTAAATGGTATACCTTCAAGTCCTCGAGACTAAGTGTCGAGTCTTTTGGAATTTTTGCGACCTTCCGGTTCCAGATTTCCAGACATTTCACCCAAACGACGTCCTCGTTGTAATCGGCCACATCTTTGTATAGGCCCACGCAGCACTCCTAGGGTCATTGTTTATATGTATTATTAATATTTGTATGCCGAGTATAGAAACGTGCCTGCAGTTTAACGTGTTGATGACTGTCTAAGTACGACTCCACGATTGTCAAGAGCTTCCACAGTTCATTCTCTCGAAGACTCATGTTTCTTGCCATCAAGCCGAGCTGCGAAAGCAGATCCCTCTGCAATTTGTACATCCGAGTGAAATCGTATACCGTGCCCCTTGACTTTTTGTACGATTCTTTGGCAGATCTATCGAGGAAGTCCGATAGAGCCGGTAACACTTGCCTGCGGTGACGTGGAGTAATTAATTATCGGTCTTGACTCGTCGCGTGATTTGCACCTCTGAGGTGTCGGATTAATTAATTAATGACCTGCACCTCTAACGGAACATGCAATTAACTCACGTAAGCGCTCTAGATTTAAGGAAATCCTTCGATGTCCTGACTACTGTGTGGAGGAGTTCCCAGGCTCGAGCAACCATCAGAGGATCGGAGTCCTGGAACCTGGCGACCAGAGGATGCCACAATTTGTGCACAAGGGGCAATAATCTGTCCTCCCAGTCGGCCAGAATTAAAATGCACTCGCGCAGGGTCGACATGACCAACAATGACGTGTCTTTGTCCTTGGACGGCAGAAAATGCAAGCAGCGGTCGGCCACTTCCTCGATCATCGTTACATAATCCGGTGGTTTTGGCTTCTCCTCTGGAAAAACGAGGAACCTAATTACGGGTGCAAAACCTGGATAATCAAATCTTATCGAATGTGCTGAAATACGTAAACCTAAACAAGCCACTTTACAGCGAAACAAGTACCCTGGGCGTAATCGTAGTCCGACCGGAAGTCCGCTTCATGGTCGAGATTTTTAAACATGTCCTCGGGCTTTCCTTCGGGGTCTTCGTCCTCGAACGTTTCCGAATCCCTTTTCGCCTTTTGGTACTCCAGGAGGCCTCGAATCGTGGTCTCGGCGGGGTCAGGTCGAGGGGTAAATTCCTTATCGGTGGACTCAAGGACTTGGGGCACCACCAACTGTTTCATACAGAGCACGAACGTGTGGAAGACCTTCAGGAACGAATGCACATTTCGAAGCTGATAGTTCGCCTTGGATTGCGAGAGGGCGTCTCTGACGATCTCATTCAAGTAAGGCAACGCGTCGAAGGTGCTGAATCTCACGACGGCAGCCACCACGTCGAGCACCCCGGGTTCTCGCTCCACCTTGCGGAGCTTCACCGTGATGTAGAATGAAAAGTGGTCCACGTTGTCTTTTAACATGTCTGCCACGTCCTTGTAGCCAAAGGACTTTGCGATCCTCTCCAGTGAGTGCAGGCCGACGAGGCTCAGCGCGCTGCATCTGCTCCCTAGGGTTCAATGTTCATTCTAGGTGTTAATACTTTTTATCAACGTTTCGGTCACCCTGGTTTCGATGGTAGATACCTGCCCTCTCGATAACGAAGTACAATGTCTTCATCAGGAACGGCTTGGGAGAGGACTGAAAGTATTGGGAGAGAATTCCCAGACCTTCCGTCAACAGGCAACATTGGATCACGTTGCTCTGCGCCTGGTTTAGTGTCACGTTTTGTGACACTGCCAGTGGCAGGTACCACAGGTCATTCGTTATGTAAGAGGTCACTATTGACTCGTACAATGACGATTTCTCGGCTTGCCCTGGAGCTGGAAAAAAGTGTTTCACAAAATTAAGAATTTTGTTACGATACTAGGTAAGGGAATTTTCCTGACTTACCTGCGATCACGGAATTTAGCAACAGTATTAATTCCTTTTTATATTGTGGCATGTCGGAGACTAGGGATAGAATATTGTCCACCAGTATTTCTAAGTCTCCGAATTCGCAGAGGAGTTTGCAGGCCATCGTCAGCTTTTCTCCTACGCGGTTCTCGTGTATGAACTTGAATCTTTTCCAGGGTTGCTGTGGATAATCCTGGACTGTGTCGTGGATATCTAAAAATAGTGGGCTTATGGTTTATTGTTTATGGGTATGAATAGTATTATTATTTTGTAAACGTTCTTACCTTTGGTAGAAGGGTCTTCTAGAAGCGAAACACTACTGCAGTCGAGCTCAGCTATGTAGACCAGGGCGAGGAGTAATCTTTGTAAGTGACCCACCGAAGACATGACCTTCGGCAGTCTGTTCTTCCCTAATAGTCTCAAGTAACCAATTAACCGATTTAAATGTGTCAGTTGTCCCGTGTCGTCTGTAAAACAATAGCTCTGACAAACCTGACGTAACTGTGAATCTTTAGAGGCTTTATTTAGAAGCCGTACCTGACTTTCGAATAATTCTTGGCAATTCGGTGAGGAGATTGTAGAAGTTCTCTTCGATCAATTCTACCAGTGGTTTTAGATCGGAAGATTGAGTGTACTTTGTGTTAATTTGGATCAGTGCTTTCTTCGCTTCTTCACTGACTTGGCTGTTATCATCCTCGGATAGAGATATTAAAATTTCTATTAGCCCTGGAAAGCATGGCTTCATGTTCCTTTGCAGACAAGTCGTTTATTTACGTTATAGGTTTATTGAAATGAAGAAAAAAATTAATTAATATTGATATTGTGGTAATATAACTCTTGTCACTCTTTTATATGATATGCAAGATTTACCTGGAGCATTTGATGAGTACAAGGCTCACGCATTCAACCAATTCTTTCCTCACATTACAATGTGAATGTTGCATCAGGTTCGTCAAGACACGCACGAGAATGTTCAACTTTGTAGCAGCGGCATTAAACCACTCTTGATTTCTCTCAGCTGTTTTCAGTATTCTTTTCAAGTCCTCAGGATCACGTGATTTCAAACCATTGTTTATAGAATTAAAAGATGTGGCAAATGTTTCATGGTAGAGGGAATCTATGGATGGAATGTTGTCCTCCTTTGGCATGTCCTCCATAACGAGACTTATTATTCGGCCCCATGCTCTAATTGCCATCTATAAGTTTGAATGAAATAGAAAAAATTCATTTTATACATAAAATTAACAAGTAAATTAGATACCATTGTGACTTTATGGCCTTGAATGTCACTACCCAAAGCAATATCAAGTAATCGACTCGCAACCCCAGGTAGAACCAACATGAGCACATCTGCTACTTGTGCTCGCAGTACAATATCTTGTGCATCAGCTGCATCGTGAACTTGCGATAATTTTAATGCCGCATCTATTGCTGCCAACCTAATGATTATATATTAATTTAAATGTTACTTTTTAATTTATCACAGCAATAGAAATGATCTAGTTGCAAAAAGTATTTTTTCCTCTGCAATGCTTACCTGAGGGAATTTGCCTTTTCAACTTTTGCAATAGATAAACACAAGAAAATTCCTTGACCAAGTTTAGATGTATTTTCCTTAGTGTATAACGATTCAATAACGTCAGTTGTAGATCGCTGCATTAAATCAGCCAAGCACAATACTACGGCTTCTTTCAATTCCTCGTGATTTGAAATAACTGAAAAATATTGAATAATTTAAAAACTCTAATGAATTTTATTAAAAGCATCAGGCTTTTAATGAACTCACTCAAATTCGGGTTACTCTTATCATAAATTTGATATAACAGGTAGCTGTACATGTTATGGAAGTGCGCAATCTTCTTGATTCTTGCTTTCTGTAATATCGCTCTCATCGTTTCGACCAAATGTTGTCTCGTGTCATGGCTACGCATTATAAAGAAATTTATTTAAATGGTGTTTATTTCAATTACTCTCTTTTCATCGATTACAACTTACCTGTTGAGATCATTTTGCAAGTGAACAGTGATCGGAAACAATAAATATTCCATTAAGTCCTGCACCACACCAGTAGAAATGCTTTCGATACAAGTTTTAACAGTTCTTGCATTTTCAATACTCGGATGTCTCATCATTTCATCGCAAAGAGGCTTTAAAGTCATGAACGCTTCTCTGATATCTAACCTCTCCATTTTAAAAAACGCTAAAATCAATCAGAAACTCTGAAGGAATTGTCGTCTATTTTAAAGGATAGCTATTTGAATTATCACGCAAAACCGCCAAACTATACCAAACAATTTAACATCAGAACTTCCTCACATTTGGTTAGGCTTTTGTTAGGTTAGGATGCATAACAAGATCACATAGAATGGAAAGCACCTTTTAAACGAGAGTTTTAAATTAAGCGAGTTTAAAATTAATATGGTTTTCGCGCCATCTGGCGGTCTCGCCGAGAACTATACGTGCTTTATTAAATCTAACGCGGCATAAAATTCCTTTAACCGACAATGGATAAACGCTGAAACTAACCAGAACGGTTAAATTTCCGAGTTGCAACAGCAACAGTAGGAAAAACTGAGAAATTGGTAAATTAGAAAGGGAAAAAAGCCTAGGATCAGAAAGTCTTTATTGAAAAAATGCAGATTTAGAGATTGAATGGTTTATCCTAAGGAGCGCCATTAGTAAGACGTCTAAATGAATCTCGTTAAAAAGTCGAGAGAAGGTTTAAAGCGACGCTTCATCCTCGAGGAAATTTCGGCGCGAGGTCTTGAAACCTGAGAACTTCCTTAATTTTATCCGACTTCGCCCAACTGCGTGTAACGACACGTAAAGTAATCACGAAACTGTCTCTTTACTTTTCCGAAGTTTCGGAAGCATAAGTGAAACTCGGAATCGCGAAATTGGCGCAGTTCCTTTTCTGAACTCGCGAGGCCTCAAACAAAAATGTCCAGAATAAATACACGTAATTTTAGGGCACAGATATACAAGAATCTCCGAGGACATGCATCGAGAGACTTTGAGGGATCGTTAATTAATACCATTGCTCATATTCGTCTTACCGTCTTCTCGAGAAATTTTAATATTCTCTGTAAATTCTCACATAAAAACGGTTCCGTGAAATTTAATATACATTCGTTTTTGGTTTTAGAAGACATCTGCATTCGAAAGCGCTGAAAAAATATCGAGACGTTTCTAACGGAGGGACTTTGAGGGATCCCGGAAGCGTTCTTTGGTCTCCCCTCGACTGCATAATTATCCAGGGTCCCTTAATTCCTGAGAGTGCATCGCGCCCTTAATAAATAATCCAGGAGGCGCCTTTGACTGAACATTTTGCTTTTCAGCTAACAAGAGGAGCAGCCAGTCTTCCGGTATAATAAGTCGGCCGGAAGTGAATCCGGAATCCTGGAAGCTTGGAATCCCGGAATTCCCAGTTCGACGATTTTCAAGTGGACCGTGGGGAATTCAGGAATGTCGGGGTTTTCATGATAATGTCGCATGATGCCCTCAACCCTGCCCTTTCGTCATTTTTCCCAGCCTCCTCGTTACCGAGCGTTGACTTCGGGATGGAAGTTGCAAAGTTAATTAAGCCGCAAGGGACAACGAGTTTATTATTTATAAACTACGTTATGGTGGGGCCGGAGGATTGTACCAGGCAAACTCAGTCTTCTCGATCCGTCTCGACGTTGGCCCTGCCCTCCGGGAATTTCTATTCCCTAACTTTCTGTTGCCCTTTCTGGAGCACTTCGCAAACTAACCACTTCTTCCCTTCGGCCCCGCTATTTATAAAACGATTAACCGGACTGCATAATAAGAGCCATATGAAAGTCAACCTTGGGCATCTTCGAAGAACTTTGATAGTCGCGATAACTCATGATTCTACGGAAAAATGTTTGTAAATTTTGCGCATCTTCCGTGCACGCTCGTTTGAAAATCACCCCCATTCATTTTATTCATTTTATTCATTTTATTAATTTTACGATATAAATCAACGCAAACATTTTTCCTAGATTCATGGAACAGGTTTAGGATTTTTATAAAAGACCTTTATACACTTTTTAGTGTACAATCGCTCGAAAATCACGCGCTCGATATGTTCACTTTGCGATTCAAGTCGATCGCAGAAAATTTTTCTACATTTATGGAGCTTTTCGGATTCCACTAGGCTTTATCGGATATTTTTTGCGTCAGCTTGGAAAGCCGTTAAAGAAATATATTAGGTAGCTCTACGAGGGTACTGTAAATTCGGGGTATTGAAAAAACTTCCGATACGTGTTTCATGCGTTTATAAAGTGTCTTTTTTATCTAATAGGTATGTACAGGTCACGTTAATCTTTACAGGAGAGAGTGTCGACTTCGAGGAGGAATCAGCTGACGAGAGGCGAAGGAATTGCCGAATATCGAGGAACGTCTTGGGACGAAAATTGTCTTCGGAGGACGCGAAGCGACAAGGCGAAGCTCAGTATTGTCGAAGCCGCCGAGCAGTTCGCATCGCCCGGCGCAGCTCCGCGTCTTTTAACAAATCCATCCGATCTGTCAAAGGTGAGAGTTTATTATGAAATGAGAAGTAAAATTTGCACGATACCTTAAAAAAAATAAAATAAAATAAAAAAAGGGGGAGAAGAAAAATACAAATCACCGAAGTCTCCCCAACCGAAAAAAGCTTCTAAACAGTCTTCGTGAAGTTTCGTAATTAAGAGAAGGACTTCAAAGCCAAACTTCGGCTCATGAATAAGAAATGAAGATTGATAAGGGCCATGAGGTGCCGGCAGTTCCGATATCAACGTTTATATATAAATCTGAGATTCATCTGAGGATAACGACCTAGGAGATCGTGCTTTCCTCAAAGAGGGGCGGATTTTGGAATTTCATTAGAAGCTCGTTCCTATGATATGTAAAAAAATATGGCGGAGATTTCCGAGGAGAGGGGAATAGTTAACATATGCTGCTCCTCGTAAAGATGGAGAAGAGCGAGGGGGGAAGCATTTCTTCGGTTACGGGCACTTCCGTTTACGGCGGAATTTCGCGAAAATGCCGGTCGAGTTTAAGATCGCCGTTGTCTTTCCTTCTGTCGGGAGCGGATGGTAATGGAAGTTTCATTTCTTTTTCAGGTATAACGTCTCGAGGCGGCATATGACATTCCTGTTGCTCCGGGGAAGGCGCTCGAGGATCGTGTCGGTGCATCGCCTAAGAAAAATTCGGAGCATTCGAAGAATCCGTCAACGTCCTCGGCAGTCGATGATGCGAGATACCCGAGGAAGGAAACCATTCCTCGAGATTTCTTTAACGGAGTGTCCGCGCAGAAGCACGTTGTTAACGAAAAGCGATTACAGCCCGGAAAGGAAGATCACTTCGACATCTTATTCGCACCTGGATACGCTGCTCTCACTGTTCCAACGTCTGGAATAATTATAAAATATTTCCGCCGATTTTTCCTCTGGATGGAAATTAATAATCGACATGACGTATTTTGATTAGACAAACACCGCTCTCTGTCCAAGAATGTAAAATGACTTCGACATCTTACTCATCCCCGGAATGAGTGAACACTTCGGCCACGTTATTTTAGCATCCGGGGTAATTCCTCTCGATTTTTATCCAGGACGGAAATTAATATACAATATGATGTGTTTTAATCGGATGAACGCCACTCGCAGTGACACGGTATACAAAACAGATGTACACGTATGTATATGCATTTGGCGCGGAATTCAACCGAGTTTCTCGATGACTTCGACATTCTGCTCATCCCTGGCTGATTTTCTCATTGGATGGAAACTAATCGCAGATATGAAGAGCTCCGATCGGACGAGCGCCGCTTCCGGTGTTCCGGAAAAGAGAACATTTTTTCCGTGGGCATGAAGATTGATCGCGCACCGAAATACACAATGGAGACAATATCTGATGATGTTACACAGAAGGGACGTTAAAGCGATAAAAATGAATCGGGACGTCGGTTAGATTTCCAGAGGTCGTTAATCATCGCCGGGAGGAACCCGAGGAGCCTGTCTGGCAATAGCGACGATCGAGTGATATTTGTAACGATCAAACCGTTCGATTGGATTAATCGACCTTGTAGCGTGCATCCATAAACCTGGTGAACATTTGTGAACATTTGTGAACATTTGTGAACTCGGTCCTCCTTGGGGAAAGTCGAGTAATACCCGAAAACGCGGATAACTGAACGCTGAAGTCGGGAGTTCCTTCGATGAAAGTTCTCCATTTTGTCGTAAACGTTCCTTTTCTCTTCGAGGGAACATCCAGGTGCTTCGAGACACTCATTCTCTCCACGAGGTAATTTCTTTAAGCCCGACTGCGTAGCGATAAGCGACACTTGACACTTTCTTCGAGATCGAATTCCCTATTGATGCGAGCGAAGTGGGGCTGGGAAAAAAAAAAGATATTCAATGTCCCCAAAAGAATATTTGTATGAACAAAACGACAAAAATGTTTCTTTGAACAGTACCAAACATTCATTCCAAGAATAATTATTTGACTAAAATTAATTGCCGCATTCCCGAAGAAAATTTGCCGTCAATTTATTCCAGTTTGTTTGAGCGAAAGCAGCCAATTAATTCCGGGAATAATTAATTGACTCTAATTAATCGTCGAAATTCCGAATTAACGTTGCGGCCCGTTTCGATTCGAGTTTATTTCAGTCGAATTATTCCTTGGGTTAACAAAATATTTCTTTGGTTCAATGACACTTTAATTTTTTTCTTTTTCTCAGGGCAGAGAGTCCTCGTCACTCGATCGCGCCAGAGAAGCCTCCGATATTCGTTGAAACGGTCGCGGGAAATAATATGAATTACGCTAGCGGAGTCGTCTAACTTATCTAATTTAAACTTTCGTCTTTTAACCGTCTCACGACGGAAGAGCGAGTAATTCCTGAATTTCCCGCGGAGCGTGAAAATCTACCTCGCGCTTGTTTAGAACGCAAAAGGGCTCGTCCAGTACTTATCGCGGAAAAAGGAAGTTTAAGGCTTATTGAAAATATATCGTGCTATATATATCGAAACATAATAATATTTGTAAAACGTTCATTGAAACAATCATTTGAAACCACGGCACGTGATCATGAAGGCTCTAAGAAAGAACGTGATAATCGTAAAATTTCATTAAAAAAAAAATGTCCTTGGTTCTGTGAAAAGTAAAAAATTTGGTTCATAAAGACTCAAAGGAAGAATGCGATGCTCTGAAATTTCATAAAAAAAAATGTCCTTGGTTCTGCGAGAAGTAACACAGTTTTTTCATGGAGACTGTAAGAAAGAACGCGATGCTCGTGAGACTTTATTTAAAAAAAAAATATCCTTGGTTCTAGGCTGGGAAATGTAAAAGAAATACTTTTTCACGAAGGCTCAAAGGAAGGACGTGATGGTCGTAAAATTTCATTTTTCGAAAAAGAAATTTTTTTTCATTCCTCCCGGACTAGAACTAAGGATAGATAACACCTTAAAAGTTCTTCGTTACGACGCCCCTTTGATGTCGCGCTGCATAAAAAGGTGCGTCCGCGACTTTGGTGGGAATTCTGTGGGAAATTTGCGAGAACGGTTGATCCTTAAGTTTTTTATCGCAGCAACGTCGTCGCCGGTCGGAACAATTTTCATCGCAAGCGCCAAATTAATTTATTATTCCGTACAAATATTCACGTGTTTACATGTGTGCTGATAGACGTTTATGATCTAGCGCATCTGCGGCATCCTTCATATTGGAAACGTAATTTACTGGTTTTCTACAATTTTCTACGATAAACTACATACTTTACGTAACATATGTAGAAAACCTCAAAAACGCGAAATCACCCAACCCTGGCGTCTACCTCTTAAGACCTTATTGCGAAAACATCGCCGGGACGGCTCCGTGAACCATTCGGCTAGGTAATAAAACCGGGCCGCGACAGAAATTTTGTCGATAAAGTTAATATTAGAAGCGGTCGGTCTCCTCGTGCGCGCACTTGTTCACATTCCNTCAATCGCACTCGAAATTTTGTCGATAAAGAAAATATTAGAAGCGGTCGGTCTCCTCGTGCGCGCACTTGTTCACATTCCGTGGATCGTGGTGTGATTTTCGAAGGCAACATTTATCGGTCATATCGAGTGCATGTTCGATGCCATATCAAGTATAAAAATCGACCAAACAAATTTCGCGGTGATATACTAGAGAAGAATACCGCAATCGTAAGAATTCACTATTTCTCTCTCGGGCGGAAAATGTTGAGTCGATAAAACGTGCGAATTAGAAGGGAAAGAAAGTACCGCACTCGGTGGAAGAATTTTCAATCGCATCCGAATGAGGTCTAAATCTCAAGCAGAAAATCTGGAGGCGATAAAACGTGCGGATTGAAAAAAAAAAAAGAAAAAAGAAAAGAGGGAAAATGTCGCCCTCGTCGTAAATCGTCACCTTATAATTGCGTCTAGAGCCAAGAACACGTCGCGGTAGCGTTTCGAGTCTTCAAGTAGAATTAAATTCCGCCCAACGGAGCGTAAAATCCAATCCATGCGATCTCCCCATCTCGGTTACGAGGACCCTCGCCAGGAGTAATAAACCTAACACGAGGTATAATTTTTGCAGGGGACAGAGTCGTCGAGGGAGGCGGAAGAAGAAGAAGGAGCCCCCGAAGAATGCAACCCTGCACGAGGAGGAAGAGGAAAAGAAGGAGAGTCTCCGCCTCTCTCTCGCGTCCTGGGCCTTTGAAGAGAACTCGATGAGCCTCCTCGATGACCAGCACACCCCGAAGAGCGGAGCGACGAGCCCGCTCCTAGGATCTCCAGGCCGAAGAATCGACCTTACCGAGTGGACGAGTCGAAGCGAGTCAAGCCGAAGATCATCGAGGAATTTGAAAAGAGGATTTTAAAAGGGATCCTCGCCATGAAGAGCACCCAGAAGACCCTTTTGTCCTGCCTGGCGACCGTCTTGCTCGCCCTGGACCTCGTTCTGGCAGCGAACGACACTCTGGAAGAGTACGACGAGGACGAGATGGACGACTACCGCAGGAACAACTGCACCAACGACTATTGCATCCCTGACGAGGACTATTTCGTCCTGATGGAGGAGCACATATTCCCGGACTCGTACGACTGGGTCTTCATCACGTTGCACAGCGTCGTCTTCGTGGGGGGTCTCGTCGGCAACGCGCTGGTCTGCTTGGCCGTCTATAGGAACCACTCGATGAGGACCGTCACCAACTACTTCATCGTCAACCTGGCCGTGGCCGATCTGCTCGTTATCCTGATCTGTCTGCCACCTACGGTCGTCTGGGACGTCACCAAGACCTGGTTCCTCGGGCTCGAGCTCTGCAAGGCCGTGCCTTACCTTCAGGTACCTCTTCGTCATCTTCATTTTTTATACTCCTCTAGATAGGCTGGGAATACCTGAGAACGATGAAACGATTCGTGGAAAGTGGCGTAACGATTATTCCTGGCGATAAGTTGTAACGATAAATCCTGCCGAGAAATTGTAGCGATATATCGTAGCCATTTCGGCCCTTTACATTTAAATCGTACTTCTTTATATCGTTCACAAGTGAGTTACATACGTGCCGGTCCGTTTGCACGGAGTTATCGCATCGATTTATCGCCATGTCTCACCTGAGGGAAGATAACTGGGTTCACTTTACAGTCCCATCGATGTTCTTCTGAGACCCGATTATCGAGTTCCCCCGATCAACTATCGTACGGGAAATTGATAGTATCGTGTAAGACTTTCAAACGCTTATCAATGACGCGACATCGCGACAATGCAAGATTTCTCATTCGATCCTAACCGCACGCGAAAAAAATCCTCGTGAACTGAAGAATCGGGTCCCTGAGCTGGGAATTCTTCTTTTAAAGAACAACTAGGGACACAGAGAGCCGAAAAATCTGGAAGAAAATATACGGAGTGTCGAGTAAATCGTCGCCGCTCCGACTAGCTTATTTTCTCGAGGAAGCCGCTAAAGAAAAGGTCCCCATTAAAAAATGGATTTATCGCGCCTCTTCGGCGTTACTTCCTCTCCTCCTTTTCTGATTTTATTCCGAGAGGGCTGTCGATTCCACGGAACGCATCATTACGTGTACGCGAAGGAGGAATTATTTTCTTTTTTCTTTTTTTTTTTATAGTCTGCATTCTGTAGAGACCAGCCGATATTTTCCGGCAATATGGCGGCGAACAACAAGAAAGAAGATATGAGCGAGGGTCGAGGGGGTGCATTTGATAAAAATGAAAAGGATGAAAAGGGCGACGGGAAAGCGCAATAGTCGAGTTTGCGGATTCCCGGTAATCCCTGTGACCATTTATTCCCTGGGGAGGGCAATCTCGAGAAAGAAAATCCGAGGCGGATTCAATATCGACAGAACCGAGGACGCCTATAACCACCCTAGGAAAAGGTTCCCGGGAAATCGCGGCCTTTGTAACCGCCTGGCTAAACGGCGGGAACCTTTCACCTCGGTAGACTCTACTTCGACCCCACGCCTCGTTACGAGGCGAGTCCTACGATTAATCCACGGCAATTAGACGCAAGAGATTCGCGCTCCTCGTTCCTTCGACGTTAATCGCGTCGCTGAAACTTCGACGGAAAAACTTGCTCCGGGAAGAAGAGGAACTTCCTCGTTTAACGGGGCGACCGCGATGTAAGAGTATGTTAAGGTTACATGAAAGGGTCATTCTATATATATAGAATATATATAAAAGTTATATGTGTATATATACATATAAAACTTTTCTCCAAACGGGGTGCACCAAATCATTTTAAACTTCGGCACGTGATTAAGAAGGCCCTAAGGAAGAACGCGATGCTCGTGAGATTTCATTTTTTTTCCCCAAAAAACTTTTTCATTTACCCTTGACTAGAACCAAAATGACATTTTTTTTTTTTTTTGGGAAAAGTGAAATTTCACGAGCGTTGCACTCTTCCTTAGGGCCTCCGTAACCACGTGCCAAAGTTTCGAATTGTTTGATGCACCTAGTTCGGAGAAAGGTTTTATAAATATTTTCACGTTTTATGCATGTACAATGACCCTTTCATTTCACCTTAATAACGCGAGTCGTCGTTTAGCCCTCTACATAACAGAATTTTTTTTTTCGAAGAAAAAAATGGGTCTTCAAAGGTTATGTTAGTCGTAGGGGCGGTTATTGAATGAAACGTAATATCTATATAATAATATGAAACTCGGGATTAATTCCCAGGCGCGCTATTGCATTTTTAATGCAAAACTCGGAGGGACCAAACGCCGAAAATTTCTACTCCACGTTTCTTCGCCGTTAATCGCGTCGTTTAAACTTTGCCGTTTCGATAGCGCAAATCGTCGTTTAGCCTTCCACGGAGTGGTACTTTTTTTTTTTTTTTTCTAGAAAAAATATGTTCTCGATGGTTTCGATAGCCATAAAGTGTGGTTATTAAGTTGGATATAAAATTCTCGTTATCGAGGCGACGGCAGGTTAATCGCTCGCGATTCAATCAGCGTGGCCGATACCGGTGACATCGCGACACCCTCGTAAAGGTCCAAAACTCGCGAAAGGGCGGTACCGTAAAAATGCACTGGCCGCTCGTAAATTGCACGTCGCCCGCTTTTATTATGAGACTTTAAACGTTTACGAGTAGGCGGGAGTAAGTCCGCGGCGGTGCGCTTTGATCATCAGCGTATGGAAACGAATGCGAATCCATAAATGGCGAAAATCCCGCGGTCCGCGACTCTGCCCTTTCAGGAAAATTAACTCTCCATAAAGCCACGTGACTTTATAGTCTCTGTTGCGATTTTTTTTTGTCCAACTTAATACGGGATAAAATGTGGAATCGAAGGGTTCAATCTTTCTCTGCACCGGCAACAACAGAAACAAATCATTGGGAATTGATGCCAGGAGATTAGAAGGCCGATACTCACCAATTTCACGTGCCGTTACCTTTCTTCGTGGATATCACATTGGATTATCCCGAGGAAAATGGTTGACCCAAAAAGATATGCATCGCTGTAATAAAGTCCTGGGATTAAATACGTGAAAAGAAATCTCAGGAAGAGTAGCCAAAAAATTGGTTTAAATCGATGATATAATTTTTCTTATCAACGGAATAATTGCTTTTTCTGTGGTTTTATATGATTCAGAAAACAATGTATATCTCAACGATGCATATGTTAGTGATATATATATGTTACAGTCAGCTAATATTTTATCTCGGAGTATAGAGGGTTAACCTCGACTTCGGTTGGCCGTGTGTCCGCCAGATGGCGCGAGGCACGCCGCGCTCTCTCGCGAGTTAGGTTACACGACGAGACAGTGATAAGCACGCTCGTTGTGGAGGATCGCTAAAAAGGGTGCTCGCTACTTCAATAGCGCGTCGGTTCGTTTAACGATCCGGCGGGGTATGGCTATCCAGACATACCCAGTACGTAATTTTTGATAACGGGAGGCTGTTGGCTGCCATTTGCACCGGCGCCTTCTTCGTGGATGAAACGGTTTTCCGTTAAACGAAGACTTTTTTTTTCTTAACCTTAAGCCGGAAACATTCTACGATGTATACGAAGATCGAGCGGTATCGGGTTAACCATCCTAAACTTCTGCAAGGATGATAAGGTCAGAGTTTGAAACTATCAAGTACTTCGAATGGCTAAAAAATGGTATTATTTAACGTGAACGAGGTTTTACTAAACACTGTAAAAAAAGTTGCCTGTTCTTATCCCGGTATGTTCAATAACTCGATAGAGGGAAACTTCTGCTGAAATGACTAGAGTTTCACGGCATCGCTTCGAGATGATTTATGGAGGTCCTCGAATTTGCTCTCGTAAAGAAAGCCTCGCGTACCGGCATTTTGCGCCCGCTAGGAGAGAGAAAAATTGCGAAACTTCGTCCCGGATGATATCTCAAATGGATTGAAATTTATATCCGAAGGAAGCTCTCTGACGTCTCGACTTTATTTCGTATTCAATTAAAAGTTGTCCTGGCGTTACGACACGCTACGCTTCCGGGATGACTAATACTTACCGACTCTATGCCGACTTAAGGCGTCCTTATAATTTGATTTCCGCAGTCCTGGCTGTTTTGCGTTAATTTACCGTGGGAATAGCAGGAAACCGTTAAACTTTCTCATTAGGGACAAGTTTATTCCGGGGTGCGAACGCGTAACGTCGAAGCTGAACGGGGAAATTGTATTTTTAAATCGTGGAAAGAAAAAGGTGAATAACGAGGCGGCGCATGTTAAGAAAAGTTGCGCAAGAACTTCCCCGCTTATTCCGGATGACGGAAATCAAAATGCGATCCCGGAGCTGGGGCTCTTTGTTTTAAACGGAGCCTCGCGTTGTTGGTTTTTACGACGGTTGGTAAAATGTTCTAATTACCAACGACGCTATTTTCTCAAGTAGGATACTGACCATTATACTACCGAGGGATTTTTCTGAGTATTTGTTTCTGATTTCACGACTGCTGGTAAATTATCCTAATTCCCGGAGACACGTATTTCAGGTACAGTACAGAGGGTAAAGATTACATACAGCCATCAAGAGCCATTTTGCTTATCTGACCCAAATGTCAATTGACTTTCATCGCGAGGGAAAATAACCTCTCCGCGATTTATTTACGCGGTCAGGCCGCGCTTTACATGCGACGCCTTATCGAGATGAGGATTTACTGGGAAATGACGTTTGCATATTTACCGATCATACGCTCGAGGGAAACATGTTTTAATCCGCTCGGAATACGTTTTTACCGAGGCTTTGCGACGAGGATTTACATCTCACAGGAAGGCGTACTTGATTTCGCGATACAGAACGCATTAAGGTGATCGAAAAGCGGCGGGAAAGGGGAAAAATTATCGCGAAAAATCGACTCGTTGCCGTCGAAAGTAACGAGCTTAATGAAATGCCCACTTTGAGAACTAATTATTTGCTTCACGCAACGGCAATATCTCCTGGCTTAACGAGCGCCGTTGCAACGACGACGCTACGTGCTTACGGTCGTCACTTCTAAATGTTTTGAAAACAGCCACGTGCTCCCTTCATATTTGCAGGAATTTGAAATAAACGCCGCTCGTTAAGACACGTGTATACTTTACCTCTGCCTCCCACTCGATCGTGTCATCTGGTTATGTTTCTTATCACATTCGAGTAACTTTTTTTTTTTCCACAGTCCGTGTGCTCCATTATCGTCCGTTATCCCCATGGACACGTAACGCCGGTATTATTCTGCAGTTTTGTGCTTTGCGCCCATCCATTCCGCCTCCCGGTAAATATTAGCGCCTCGCAAAGTGAGGTTAGGGTTCCTCGGAGGCCGTACGATTAATCGCGGGAAAATATGCAAACTCGAGGGAGATGCGAGTGAAATAATACCGCATTCAACGAAAGTCTTCTTACAAATAATTAGAGTAATATAGGACGGTATTTAAGGAATAGCGAGGTTAGGGCTCCTCGAAGGGTCCCACCTTACGACTAATTCGGGCAAAATTTGCGGAATCGCCAGTATGCCAGGAAAATAATTAAACCACGTGGTTCTCTCTCCCTCTCTCGCTATCGCCGCAGTATCCGACATACGGCTGCCCGCGTAATTAATAACTGGATTACCTAAATCGGGTTATTCGATGATGTCCGCCACAGTAGTTTGTTAGTTCGCCCGAGGTGGGCCACGATTTTCGACCGAAACGTGGGGGCCGTAAGGGCGAGTTTCGCAGACAAGGCGTCCACCATTCGTCGATCCACCGAGGAAATAAAAATACGGGACGAGAGGACGATCGGTATTTTCCTTGGATATTTTCCGTGGTAATTACTTGGAGAGATGAATGGCTCTTGGCGAGGATCGGCGAACGCTTTAATCCGCTCCCTTTTTAATCGGCGATCCGTCTAATCGAGTCCGGGCGGTACACCGTAATAATAAAAGCAAAAGAAACAAGAAAAAGAGAGTGAGGACGGGCGAAGCCGGCAATAATAGAAATAAATGGAGGGCGATATTTTGCCGGCGTCGTTGACGCGTTAAAATGGATTTACTTCCGCGTTTAGGAATATAACCGGGACGTGATGCTGCAGCCCTAAACATTATTATTCCTTTCTCGAGGCTGAAGAAAACAAAAAATGACGGTGTTAACTCAAGGAAAAATTGCTGGATAAGCTGCGGCGATATCGAGCACCGATGGTAGAACGTCAAGTGAAAGTAGGACGATAAAGCGACGAAAAGGACCCCGAGAGACGGAAAGGAGAGGTTACTCTAGTTTAGAACCTACAACCTAGACATCGGACACGAGTGGAAAAGCATCCTTGTCCGGGACGCGAGAAATTGGATCGAGTCTTCCGATCGAATTTTCGACGTGAAACATCGAGGGTGGAAACCACCTACCAAGAGACCGTTTCTTCTATATCCCGTCGCGTTATTTCGCATTAATTTGACTTAACGGCCACTCTTAAATGGCTAATGCTTATTTACGAGGTACTGCTTCTGCGCAGGTAATTTACGAGCCTAAAACTCCGGATTAACGCTGTCTATGGCGCGTATACGGGAGCTTCGTGTTACTCGTAATTACTCGAAAGACGATTCCTCCTCGATCTTGTATATACGTCGATGTTCCTACACGAGTCCTTCAGGGTCGAGAAATTTCATCCCTCGGGCTTAATTTGATCGCCTGAAAAATAGATGGAACTCGTTACCAATTTCAAGATGGCGGCCGGGCGGAAAGTGGATGCACTCCGCGGTTAGTGGAAACAAGGATGTCTCGGCGATGGGCGACGTGGAAATGAATGACGCTCCATATTTATCGCGGCTCGGGGAAGGACGCGCAAGAGCGAGCCCGATTTACGGGGTCTTTTTATAACGTCGTAAGGGAGGGGTTGACTTTATTCGGAGGCGATTTAATCGCGGTATATAATTCCGCCGGGTGAGTACGCTCGTCATAGGGGAGCCAATTCACCGCACAGCCGGGCGTGACGAGATACCAACCTTATCAACCGTTGTACTTGCCAACGCTCGACGTATTTCGTCCCGCGCTACGAAATCCTGGATAAATCGCGAAAGTTCTACCGGGAGTCCCTTCGGCGAAGAGTTACCGAGTAACTCGACGTCCGATTAAGCCGTTTCCACCGACTCCTAAGATTTTGTCGCCTCCAGACGGACTCGGGAATTAAGTCCGTGGTCCACTTTTAACGAGGACTCGGGAGGATGCCCACTCACGGGAGAAAAGGTCCTTCCTTCCTATAATGATCGCGAGTAAAGCGACGCCGCGCCGGGGCCTTTTAGGTTAGGATGCACCCGGGAACTTGGGGCAACTCGGTTACTCGGGGCGCGGATAATTGAACCGTATTTAACTGGCTTCCCATCGAGATTCCGGACTCCCCCGAATACCGGATCGGTAACGCGAGTAAATCCCGATATTCATCGGAAACTCCTAAATAGTGAAACATCTTCACAAGTTGAATTTTGAATATCAAGGTGCCAATGTCCAAGTAGACTATTTCAGGAGATCCCGCCCTTAATAAATTCCGTCGAACTTCTACTCGTACCCATAATCTCACTCTTTGTATTTATCCATATCAATAATAAAAAAGAAAACATATCAAAACGCCAAAACATTCATAAAACTTTTCTCTAAACTAGATGCATCGAATTAAAACCTCCGCACGTAATTATGAAGGCCCTAGAGAAGAACGCGATGCTCACAAAATTTAAAAGAGAAAAAAAAACATGTCCCTGATCGTAGTTCGGTTTTTTTTTTCTCATGAATTTTCAAATGAGAAAAGTTTTATATTTTGATGTTTTATATATGTAGAATGACTCTTTCGTATCACCTTAAAATCCCCGTGTGGCCTTTACTAGTCTTTCCGACGACATAACCTGCGAAGCCGTTATCGAGATAAAGGATCGACCAAGATCGCGATACGATTCTCGATGCACTTTCGAGTATATGACCCAGGGCCTCGTTTGGTCGCTATTCACTCGGTTGGCCAGATTCACCATGTCCACCCCTTAGGCGTATCGCCGCGCCACCGTTGCCGCATTTACGCGAATACATACACTCGGACACGTGCGCGCCTCTGTGCTGCGGTGTTGCCGGAATTATTATTGTTTCTGGCCGGTGTCGCGGTCGATCGGCGGCGCGCGTGCATGCCCGTGCACGTCGAGACGCGCGCGTATCGCTCCTGGTCTCGCGGTCCCTCTCGGTCGCTCCTTCGACCGGTAGCAAATCACGTTATCTCGCTGCATCGTTACCCACTCGACGTTTCGCCGATAAGTCGGTCGGGTGCTCAACCTCGCCGACCCCAATCACTGTTAGGTCCCTACCTAACATTTTATTTTAAGTAATATTAAGAAATGAAACTCCGAGCGGCGCGTGCCGTGCTCCGAATCACTCCTGGAGATGCTCCCCTGTGCTCCTTATCTTAGTTACATAATAACCCTAAGACGGCAACGATGATTTTGCTATGAGAGATTAGAATGCACTTATCGTCAATCCCATCACCTTTGGTTGGGTATTTTCTTTTTTTTTTTTCTTCTTTTTCGTATCAATTGTTCTTGGGAAAATATCCACCGTGGAGAGTGGATTGTACATAGATGGGTGGGATTCTAAAAATGTTATAACGTGGACATTTTTACTTAAGATTCTTAGGCGGATCTTTGGACACGTGTCGACGATTGGTGCTTCGACGGGATGACTCGGTTTCACCGCGACGTGGCAAATCTCCGTTTAAGAATCAATTAAGCGTGATGTCTGCGAATTCGCATCCACGCGTTCTTGATGCATCCCAGGTATTTTGCACTTATCGGGCTCGATTTCGCGGCGACTCGGTCGACATTGGACGAGGCCGTTTACCGTTCGCGTCGTTATTCCTCAATGAGGGAGGGGTTAATTAAGCGAACTCCACAGGTTGCGTGATTATTCTCGTGAGATTTTTATCAGAGATTTTTGCTAGATTTTTGGCAGGATTTCCGATATCGCTTATAAGTGCATCTCGAACGCGCCCCGAAGAATCGACGCCATTTATGGCCGCCATCTTGAAAAGCGGGATTCACTCATGGGGATTTTTTCTTTTTCATCGATTAAGCCATAAGAAGCCTCAGAAAGGAGGATCGAGGGATCCATTAATCTCCGATCTTTTCACGTCGGGCCGTGAAAAGCGCGTAATTAGAAAAGCGCATCCATTTATCACAAGAAGGCGGAATTCGATCAACGCGTGTGTTCCGAGTCTCTCGACGTGGGAATTCCATTTTTCCTTCCCTCTGTCTCGAGACATCGAGTCCTCTCTATCGCGACTTGTCGGATAAATTCCGAACTTAATCCGCGGTTTTGATCGTGATTATTCTTTTTCTTACTTTTCAATTTGGAGGTCTCCTTTTACGAAAACGTTAACTCATCGCCATTGAAAAGGGATCTTCGGATAACGCACGTCCAATATCGGGCATAAAAAATGGAGCCGCGTAAAAAATGACGCGTCAAAGCTGACCGCGTTGACGGGCCGAAATCCATCGGCGATAGGCCGGTCGATTAATTCGGACATTTCCGAAAGGTGACCCAAGCCTGGAAAGCCGCGCCATGGCAGATATTTCGGCCACAGGTCCATAAAGCCGCGTTACTCCAGGACGAGAATAATGCGCTCCGAGCGGACATTACGAGCGGCTTCACTTTGTCCGAAATCGGTTTTTCTAATTCCCAGTATAACCCCGGAATTCCTAACCTATCGATGGTACAAGAATTTCGGGAATATATTTCGCGATAATTTAACATTAATATAACATTAGTAACAACGACTTCGGGGCGCGAAGTACACACGCCAATATGGCGGCCCATTGATGCCACCGTATAAAAAGGGTAATAAATTCCCTGCCTATGATTTCCAGCTGAGATTAGGTCAGCCATGATAGCCGATTAGCGAGC
>NW_019394930.1:11225-29420 GCF_000612105.2 Orussus abietinus | reverse complement strand
TACAACCGATGTGTAAATGTTTATTGGTAAAAAGCAAAAAACACGGATTCTTCATTTTTTGTGAGTAAGCACATCGCGTAAGTGGAACGTAAGTAGGAGTGGTTGTTTATTAGATATTACAAAAAAATGTCGCCTGAAAGGTAGTTCACCCCCTTGGGGGGGTATAACATTGCTGGACAATATTGTGTTTTCACCATCCTTATACAGAATACGTTTATACCAAGTTTCGTCGAAATCCCTCCATAGCTTCTATGAAAATTGTTATAAAAATCGAATTTTCGCCAAACTTTGGGGGTTTGTTTCACCCCTTAAATGTGGATCATTGCAGATATAAAAAAACACGTGTCTCTTAGATTTTTGTGTTCTTCAACATATATGGAAATCGATAAGATCGGGGGCGGACACTTGGGAATGTTTCCTTGTTAGAAAAATATTCCACACCGACGTTTTTGCGCCCGCTAATTTCTCGGAAATGTTTTTCCGTAATTGCGGAACGCCGAGTAGCGGAATTACCGGAGGGAAAAATTTTATTTGCTCGTTTGAAATTTTATATCAATGCGCAATTGCTCGCTTGATATTCAGTTTTGCTCCTTTTTTTTTTTTTATCATCGGCGGGAATTAAGTCGCTCCTGCGGGAAAACGATTCTTACATTTTATAATGATCGTCGTGCAAACTTCACCTTAACAAGGAAAAACGCGATCATACCGAAGGTGAAACGCCCTCGAGGGGAAAATCGTGACACCTTTAATGTACTTCCGCAAAACACGACAAAGGTGGATCGATTCGCCGTAGGAATAAACAATGAGCCGCCATTGATTGATTCCTCACGGTGTTACGTGGACGTTAGAAATTACCGCGAACTGCGAGACGCATTGTTAGAATATTGAATAAAACGCGGCCTAATTGCTTAAAAAGAAGACCACAAACTGAAAGATAATCATGTACAAATTATTTATCTACTAACTACTGTAGATTTCTAAGTATTTATGCAAGCTTGGAGAGCTTGAAATCAGCTAGAAACATTGTTATCGCTGTCATAACAGCCTTTGCGACACATCTAATAACTTTACTGCATCACGGACCGTTAAAAGCGGGTATAAATATCGTATACTTAACGCACAAATTTGAAATTTCGGTTTCGCGCCAAGAAACTTAAGAACGCGTTTGATTGGTGAAGAACTCGATGACGTAGTGTCATGGCCGCTCGAGTGTGTAAATGTATTAAATTACGTATTCATGTATAGACAAATTATTATCATCAAGGTATACTGTTACGCTCAAGATACCGAAGATTGTTTATTTTACGACTTTGCGAAAATTAAGGATAGAGAAAATCCCGGTTCTTAGAATATAATAAATAGAAACGGCGCGTCGGTGGCTCTTCTGGATTACCATGAAGGACGTACATTCCGGGCTGTTTGTTCGTCGAGTGCGTTAATATTTGGATTTTTGGCTAGAACGCGTACGTATTTATCACATTTCGCGCCTATCAAAACACTTACGTGGGAATTCGCGGCACTAAAAACAACGACATGGCCAAGGATTCGCGGAGGCAGTTCTTGACACACAGGGGTGCAGAGCAAATGCTTGCATAAATTAGTTTTACGGTGGGTAATATTAATTTAACACGCGGAAATCTGACCTCCTCGTCCGGAAACATCTAACGATGCTTTTTAGGAAAAGTATATCAGCCTATGAAACGAAGTCGAAGGAAGTCCTAACGAAGGGCTTGAAACTCGCGAAATTCCATTTTACAACAAAAAAAAGTTTACATTTATCCTGAACAAGATCATAAACAATTGTGCTTTTTTTTTTATTTCGAAAAATGAAATTTTGCAAGTTTTAAGACATTCATTAGGACCTCGATAAGCACGTGTTAGAGTTTCAAATTATTTGATGCACTCAAGAAATGTTTCATGAATATTTTAACGTTTCTATATATAAAATGACCCTTTCATATCAGCTTAATTTTCCATGTATAATTATTCTAAATCTTGGCAATTTAACGCGTAAAATAATTTATAGATGTCATTGAAATCGGCGCCGATATTGGAAGTCCTGTTCCGGGCAAATGAAAACAAGCCGGCGCTAAAATATGAGAAATTTGATTTGCATTCATTCTCGAATGCCAAAAAGCGTTCTCCCACGTCGTTGCACTAACTCACCTCGAGCATTAACAATTTTGGGAGCACTTCGTTAAATTGCGGCACTCGTGCATGCCATTTTATTACGTGGGGACAATATTTTGGACGATTCGTTTGATATGTTCGCATAAGCGTGAACACCAGAGTTATGCATGGCTTGGAATAGACAAAGAGTGCCAAAAAGTGCCAAAACGGATAACTCTATTCTTAGATCATTGTTAATGAAAATCAAGAATTCGAAATTTCATTTTCCGAGAAAAGAAAAATCTCTTCGGTTCTTCACCGAGACAAATAAAAAATTGCTCGACCCTTTCGTATCACCTTAAGGATCTTTGCATTCTTTGTATATGAAAAACGTCAAAATATTGATAAAACTTCTCCAAACGGGGTCCCCGTTTTTGTTTAAATATACAAAAGGATACGCGTTTTTTTTTTTTTTTATCGTATTTCACGAGCATCGCGTTACTTCTTAGGGCCTTCGTAATCATGTGCCGAAGTATCAAATGATTCGTTGCACCCAATTTGGAGATCAGTTTTATTAATATTTCGATGTTTTGGTACATGTAGAATGACCCTTTCGTAAAACCTTAATAGAAAGAGTAATATTTTTAGTAAATATACATTCGAAATAGGCTCGCTCTGTAGAGCGTTGCAATGTCCGTGCAGACATCCTTGAAGGTAACGCGTTGGGTACGGCTTGAAGTTACGCAAGATATATCGAGAAAGTGGAAAGACAATGAGACATTAGTGAAAGTGCCCTTGTTTAACCGATTACCATCCGTGGAAATGACGGGGAGCGAGTAATAGTTTCGTTTGTTGCGAGGGATAATGGCGCTTGTGGGGGCGGCCATCTTGGATCTTTTACGCTGTGCCAAAATCTGGACGCAAGATAAAAGACTTAATATCGAGATTAGACGAATTCAGTGAATCGACCGAATTCAGAGACCAGAAAATGCCTGCGCAAAAGTTGCTCCAGTTTCGTCATTCCATTTCGATAAGGAATTTCTCTCGATAACGTCCATTCGCGTGACGCGTGTCGTTCAAGTTACGCATTCCTTTTGTTCTCAGCGATACGGAAATCGCTGAAATTAAAGCGACATGAAAATGGCGTCCGAGGGTCAATCGGTTTTAGGAACTTTTCATCGAACGAAATGCATCGAATCGTTTGAAATTTTACCACTTCAAGATGGAGGCCCTAAGTAAGATCTCGACACTTGTGACATGTCATTCTTTATAAAAATATAACGGTAAATAAATTAAAAAACGAAATGTCACTGGTGTCGAGACCTTCCCTAGGGCTTCCATATTCATGTGGTTAAGGTGAACTGAAACATCCTTCAAATCAGTCGATTCGAATACAACACTTTTTTTCAAGGGTATTAGACCAAACTGTCCGAAACCTTGACACATCACTCCTGATCATCTAAGAATTGTCCTGACACATTCAAAATTTGGATTTTTCAACAAAATTCTTTAACTCAGTCCAGACCAGAACCAAAATGGCGTCGAGCTCTCATATCTCGATCGATATACAATTATCGAAGGCTCTGATATGAGAATCGATAGGGTCAGGACAATTTTACGAGAATTTAGAACACTCTGGTAATCGATAAACTCGCATTTGAACGGGATAAAGGCAAAAAAAGTGTTGTATGCGCTTCTTTGCTAAAACGATGGTAATACGAGGTCTCGGAGTGAAAATTTAATTGACCTGGAAATCACAGATGGCGCAAGGGGTCCCTCCGCAGTCAATTAGGGCCCCAGAAGGCATGAATCTAGAGGATTTCTGGAGTTTTACTTCGATTTCTTTATAATTATTGTACGAAAACGACAAGTGGAATATGCCATTTGGTACAATACCCAATATAATTCGACCCAGCTGTCGATATAAAAACGAACGTCGGCAACGTAGGCATTTAGAAAAATCTTCTTTATCGACGTTGATCAAGTTCCTGGACGTGTTTCACTTCATCTTAATCTCCTCAGCTTTTCCGGGTGCAGAAGGTGACTAAGAGCTCGCAACTCGCGCGATTCGTTTCGGGGAAATTTTCATTTCGATTCGCTTTAGAAGCGAAGGCGAACGTCGACATATCGACACGGGGATTTCGAGTGGCGCTTTATTTAACGCGGCTGGAAGTACAGGAAGTGCTGCCCAAAACGCTCGACATGAGATTCGAATGTCGAATATCCGTTAACGTTATTTAAACGGCGACGACGAGCTCAAAGAGCAGGCCGAACAGGACCGATTTAGTTGAGATCAAAGCTCCGCATTTCTGCAATCGATAATTCATTTCCTTTTCCTTGCGCCAAGAGAAGTAGGTCTGGAAATTAAAAAGTCGTCGGAGACTCCCAAGATACCCTGATAAAGAAAGATTTAAAAATATGAAAAGTAGTCTATCACTTACAGAAAAGTTATTCTCAACTAAAGCGAGCGATATAACGGATTCGTTATGACAAAATATGCAACAGAAGTATGAATTAAGGCGATGCGAATGGCGCCAAAGTGATCTCGTTTATGTAACTTTTCTCCGAACTGGGTGCACCGAATCATTTGAAACCTTATCGCGTGATTACGGAGGACCTAACGAAGGTCCCGAAACTCGCGAAATGTGATTTTTAAAAAAATAAATAAAAATTACCCCGAAGGAGAAAAATCTCTTTATCGACAAATGAAATTTCGCGTGTTTCAAGACCTTCATTAGGACCTCCATTAATCGAAATGTGATTTTTCAAAAAATAAATAAAAATTACCCGAAGGAGAAAAATCTCTTTATCGACAAATGAAATTTCGCGTGTTTCAAGACCTTCATTAGGACCTCCATTAATCGAAATGTGATTTTTCAAAAAATAAATAAAAATTACCCGAAGGAGAAAAATCTTTTTATCGACAAATGAAATTTCGCGTGTTTCGAGACCTTCATTGGGACCTCCATTAATCACGTAAGAAATTCTCAATCTTGGTCGTGTTTTTTCTCACCTCCACATAGGGTACCCAACCCTTCCAGGGTACTCTTCAACATCTAACCGTCTCGCATCTTTTCTGTTCCAGGTTCGTGATGAACCTGACGGTCTCCAACCTCTTAACTTGCGCCGTGTTGTCGCCCCTGCTGATGGTGGACGCGCCGTCTTCGAGAAGCCTCTGCGCCATCTCCGAGGGAGCCACGGCATTAGTAACGACCTCTTCGGTCCTGTCCGTGCTACTGATAGCAGTAGACCAGTACTTCGCCGTAGTGGACCCTCTTCGCTATCGGACACGCATAGACAAACTAAAATGTGGAGTGCTGATCGGTTCCATCTGGGTGATAGCCCTGATCTTCGGGTTCCTGGCGGGATTAAATCCACATCCTCGAAGTCTCTGGCTCTCCTGCTCCGCCGAGAACGACTCTATCGCCATTGACGACGTCCAAACGAGGATAGACGTCTTCAGGAGGTCAAACTGGACAGCAGGCACCGTCTTCGAGGAACCCCACCTAAAGTTCCAGAATATCAGCAAGTTTCCAGGAGAAGACCTGCTAGAAGAGTTCCCAGTTCTCGGCGACGAGCCTCGACCCAGTTGGTGGGAATACCTGAGTTATGGTCTGGTGTACACCCTGAGCTACGGCCTCCTGGTGTACCTGGTCCCCTTCGCAGGGGTCTGTTGGACCTATGTCAGGATCTACTCGGCAGCTAGAAGAAACTCGGAGAGGACTCGACGCACCGGGTCGAGGCCGATCCTTTCTTCGGGGAGCCTCTGCGAGGAGTACTGTCCAGTTCGCCAGGACGTAGTGGGCGAGGAGTTCCGTAGGATCCCGAAGATCTCCAGTCTGTCCTCCATCGAGGAGAGCATCGAGACGAGTCCTAGTCAAATGCCGCGCAGATGCTCCGATCTGATCCTGTCGACCAGGAAGCCGATGGAGGACTCCGGCAACGTGGTCTTCACCCTAGGGTGCGGAAAGGTGGACGGTACTTCGGAGAGGTCGAAGGACGTTTCCAGGGTCCCGATCTCTGTTCTTAAGACGGAGTTCTTGGACAGGAAGGAAGATAGAACTCCCCAGGACGACCGGATCAGGAGCAGGTTTCTGGACCGCCCGGATGAGAGACGGAAATCCTCCCACGATCTCATGTACGAGGAGTCCATCCTAGCCAGGAGGGGGTCCGGGAAGTCTGGACTCTCCGACTCTTCCTCCGAAGACAGCAGCCAGGAAGACGACACGTCGGCCACCTACAAAGGGAACCACGAGAACCTGGACGGGATAGATCTCCGATGTTTCGACTCTCGGGAAGAGAGAGCTGACGAGGATCTACCCCGTCCATCAGGTCGCGACCTTCCTCAGAACATAGATATTAAGGACCCCGAAACGATCCTAGACGATTCCCCGGGAAGCGACCCCGATTTGTGTGCACATCCGCACAAATTCGAGGTTGAGGGTGGAAACGGTACCGAGGACTGTACCTCGATCTGCCCCAGGTTACCCCGGAGTCTCAGGATGCCAGGATCGGGCAACAAACCGTACCTTGGGTGTCCCTCCCTTAGCAAAACTGGATGTCGCGTTGGGAATGGAGTCCATCAACGCGTGGAGTGCAGCTTCGACGTCGAGGACGCCGTTGGCAAGATCCACCAGGGTATCGCTTTCACGAAGACCGACTCGTCGAACTCTTTGTTTGGGACTGGACCCAATACTCCTGTCGTGACGATAACGCCCCCAAATAAGCTACCGCTTCATAGGGCCTCCAGCACCAGGAGCACCAGCAGCTACATCAACTCCTTGAAGTACAGGATCAGCAACGCGTCCCTTTTCAAGTACAGGGAAGAGACCAGAGCCGCCAGGATCAGTGCCCTGGTGATCGTGATGGGCCTCTTCTGCTGGACGCCCTACGTCGTTATGCTGATCCTGAGGAACCTTCCGGTGTATCCTGAAGAACAGGCCCCGCCACACAAGTATGACGTGATCGCCTTGGGGCTTTTGATCTTGGCTGCCTATGTCAGTCCTCTGCTCTTCGGGTACCGGTCCAGGAGAGTCAAGAGGGAGCTGCGGAAGATTTTCTGCTTCAGGAAGGAACTGTCCTACAAGAATAATAGGAGTCTCATGGCGAAAAAAGTACTCAAGCGGAGGCATAGTGGTGGCACCTTCAATCAGTTTGATGTGGATACCAAGTATAACATCTTCAACTGTGTTTATGGGAAGACAAGATGGCCCAAAGAGAAGGTGCAGTTTGTCCAGGTTCCTGATACCGCCCTTGCAGTGGAAACTTGCAGAAGTAGCTTCTCTAGTGGAGCTAGCACGCAGATATCCACCACTTCTACCGAGGAGTGTTGATCTCGAAAGCAGGAACCTTTATTTATACTTTAAGGCGGTATGAAAGTGGTCTTAGATAAAGAGTTGATCATTCGACATTTTACCAGGCGAATGTGGAGGCACTAAGAAAGGTTGCGACACCCATGAAATTGTAATTATCCGGTTTTATATATATATATATATATAACCGGATAATTACAATTTCAGTGTAGTATATATATATATAATCGTTTCATAATTTCTAAAATTTGTATTATGAAAATGTTCATAATTTTTATTTACATTTTTATTATGAGAAAATATATATACTCACACCACTTTCATATCACCTTAAGCCGATGCAAAAGGCAATGAAAACTTTAAATCATGTTGCGTAAACTTGCTAAACCTCGACGAATATGGATTCTGTATCGGTGGGTAATTTTTTTTAAACGCATCATCGTAATGTATATATGCAGGTTTTTTTTCCACCTGCCTCCGAAGTCGATTCATGGTAATATACGTAGGTATATCACCATATGTGGACGTATAACTGGTCCCACAGATAACCTATAAAAAAGTGAATATTAATTACGAATTCTAATTTTTGAAAACTTGAGTCCACAGGTTCCAAAATAATGGAAGGCGTTCTTTTAAAGTGTGAAAAGGCACTTGTGCCTTGTTTGGATTTTAGCTCGAAAAATATATTTTTTACTTGCGTCTAGTTCGGACTGAGTGGAAGAGCGAGAGGCACCATTGAGTGACGAGTTGAGCGTTTTCCTGAAAAATAATGTTTGCTTTTATATTTTTTTACTTGCGAAATCGCGAGTGTGCGTGTGAGGATTGGAGTGACGTCGTCGTCATTTGAGAAAATCTCAATAGACGTAGGAAAAAATATCACCGGCAAATTTTAATTGTAATCATGACGAATTGTAAAGATACTTAGCATGGCATATCCCGTGGTACCGTTCTTCTGTTTCTGTGGCTTAAATTAATTTGGTGGTTCCTTAAATTTCTTTCACCATTAATGCGTCATGGCAGGAATTAACTTCGCAACTTAGTCCTGGAAAATCATAATGTGTCGAAGAGCCATTTTAAACGGAATAGTACAAAGAACGATCATACTCATCGGGACTGGAATTGAAAAACCAAATTTTCCATCCGAGTAAAAGGTCCATCCGTTTGCGATGGAGAATTTCGGGTTTTCAAAATGGCGGACGCAGACGGCGTCCATTTTTCGGCGTTCTTGACGTCGAACGCCAGGTTCTGATTTTCTACTAGTCGCTGAAGTTGCGTTTAAAAACCCGAAATCCATGACTCGGCTAAAGTTCACCAGTTTTCCCCATTTCCTTGACTTTAGCCGGAGTTTTACGGAGAACGCCGGGAACGCAGCTCGAATGCAACTTCATTCGTTAAGTTTCTTCGCGCCGAATTTCCGTACCGTTAAATTATTTGAACGTATATCATTAAGTGCATAAGCGTGTTACGTTAATTCGTACTTTTCGTACTCTTGTAAACGTAGGTGATCTTTTTTCAAGGTCAAAATCTATACAAAACGTTCTGTTTGTAAGACTTGAGAATTCGTAGTCAGAATTCGGAGTCATCGGCCTTGGTGACTAGTATTATTGAAAATTAAATTCAGCTCTGTTATCACGAATTCGCAAAAAGATCACCTACTTGTATATTATTAATTAAGAAAGATTAGTACTCTTCCACCGATGTATAAATATCAGTACTCTGTACACTAGCGTCGGAGTGCATGATGATGCAATTGAGTACATGTGTTCCATCGGTGTGTATATACGTACAAATATATATACTTACACAGAGATGCAGCATTTTCATGACACGATTGTTTAGAAACAAATCTAAAGGCATCTAAGAACGTAGTTATACTGTGCGAAGAAATGAACTGCATTTTCCACTCTACGATACGAATACATTTTTCTGTGTAACCGTACATGAGGTAAAAAAAAATGTTTCATGCGAGAGTTGTCGAGTGTAACCTACCGAACAAATGTCGTTTAAAGCATTTCTTAAAGTCATGCATAATTTAGGCAGAAAGTTGGAATTCTATCCAGTGGTAACGAAGTGCTGGTACGATTTATTCTTCTATTATAATTAGCTTAATTACCAGCTAAAGAGCTCCGTCGGGATGACAAGAGACATTTTGAGTTTGAGTCGGACACCACCACGATTATCTTGTATTTTTGGAGACCGACTCAAAATTGATATGACTCGTTGCTATTCTCATCCATGGAAATATTTATAAACATTGCATCTGCACGAGTACCGCGTGTTAAATCGAGTACCTTGTAATAACGTGTAAATATTGTACAGCATTTTCATGACACGGTCTCATTGCGAGCAATCTTTGAAGCGATCCAGGGAAAAGCTGCAGTCGGTTCTTCGAATTACTTTGTACATTACAAATGAAGCGTTTATTTATATTAAATAATCTGTATATATGCTCAGCTTTCATGGCTTCCCCATTTCCTAGCTTGGAATTCTCGATTCATTTTACAGCCACCATAGTTTACAGCACACCGAATATATTTACAAATGCCACAACGAAAAGGGTGGTACACGTTAAAAAACGCCAGAGAAAGTACGTGGAACTGATTTTAACACCGTGCAATAACGAATCGACCCTCTTATCATTCATTAACTTATGCGAGTTTATTAATAAACGTCATACGAAATACAGAAAGTCTTCATTACTTCGTTCTTCCCAACATCCCTCCGTCGTATCTGAAAATGTCACGTTTCTTTGAATGAAGAAACTATAGTACGGAACAAAAATAAATAAATAAAAAAAACTGTAAGAGAATACTTTCTACTGACCGTTAAGTAGTGAAACAAAATCTAAATCGTAGAGCGAATAGTTTCCTTTGTTTATTGTTAGATCTGCAATATTTTGCTCTATAATATAATTTTCTCGCAGAAGTTTACTTCGAGTAATTCGTGGGTATCAAAAACCTTAACAGAAGTTTGTAGAATTGATTTTAAGCATTCCCGAATTATTAACCTCGTGCAAATTGCGGAACCGCAGCTCAAATTTCTGCGAGAGCTGAAGCTGGAGGTACGCCAATTTCCTCGAAAGAAAGAGACCATCTTGCCTACGAAATGAAATAAAAAACGAAAAGCCTCTCTGGCTCCCGTTGGCTTTTGGCCAAAGTTTATACAGCGGTTCAAATTTGCGGCGTGAAGCCACTCTCTCGGTTATTGTGGTTCTAAAACTTAATAGGTTTAAACTTTCAAAGACACGGAACGTTTTCCACTAACAAATGATTATCCGATTTAACTGTTAATGATTTAAATGAATACTTCGTATCTATGCATAATCTGCAGTTACTTTTGTATGAAACATTTTTCCAGATGACGTACGGTTCTTATTACCTAAATCTATTCGTATCGCCAAAACAGCATTCGATCTGTCTGACGAACTTTCTTGAACAAATATTAAAAATAGTTTATTTTCAAATTATTAAATAATATATCTAAAACTAATTTAATTACAGTTGCTAATCATCATCATCATCGTTATCTGGCTCCTCAAAGTCCTGCATTTTTACATCTTCCTCCTCTCCATATTGAATAATATTGTCGATGGTTAATTTGATGTCTGAAATGCTTTCTTCATCCTTGATGTTCAATGGGTAAAATCGTACTAGACTGTAGTCTTCTATTATTCTTCCTAAAGCTTCGGTTAGTCTGCGATATTTTTCATTCCAAGGTCCTGCCTGCACGTCGCTCAACAAGCTCTGCGGATCAGGTTCCAGATACCTATCTAGTTGTTTTCTAGAACTCTTCGACAGGAGATCCATCTTACTTAAGATATTAACATGTGGTATTTCTAAATTAATCATAACACTAAGAGCCGCCATAGTTCCTGACAAAAACTTCGTCCCATCAACCATGAATTGACTGTCAACTAGAAACACTCCACAAACACGAAAGTTCATATTCTCCAGGCAAGTAATTAATTGTCGCATAACGGTCATGTGTGTATAAAGCTCGATCTGCCCAGGGCAATCGAAAATTATGTAGTCATCGTCCATATCACTTAAACCCTCCTCCAGCCAATTCAAATTTTCTACTAAATATCTGCAAAGAAAAATGTTATCAAAAAGTTGTATTAAGTATATAATTACAGGATGAGATACCTACTCCATACAAAATACAAGGCCTCCATTAGGACCATATTTAAGGGTATCGTCTTCCATGGCATCGTCTAAGTGAATCAGATCTCTTATATCGAGTAACGGTTCGTAATCAAAGTACTCTGCGGCTGGGTCTAAATTAACCACATCCACAACCTTTCTGTCATCCGCTGCATGTTTGTGCATGGTAGAGCAGTAAGTAGACTGTAACAGAAGAAATATTCTGCATTAAATGGGACGTCATACACAACCATTAAATGTCACATGTCAAAATAAGCCGCGTATAACCTCACTTATAAATTCACATAGACTATCAAACTGTATTCTGTCGTAATTATAATAAAACAGTTACCTTGCCGCTACCAGCAGGTCCCATGACAAGTTGTGCATACCTCATGGCTGTACTTATAAATTAAAGACCTTTATAAACTCAATTTAACGCATGTTTATTGCTCGATAATTACCGATCGACAGCGCTCGCGCACAGTCGCGCACATAACCTGTCTAGGCTAATCAGAGGATACTGCAGGTTCAAATAAACAATGCACAGCACATATCTGTGCACAGCGACAAACAATTCAGAAGTTCCCAAGCAATCATGTTTTCAGACAAGTTTTGATCAATAACAAGTTAAAAATGTTACCATAAAGCTTGAAATTGGAAGTCCAGAAATAGTTATTTAATTGACTACGAGGTGGAAAAACGGAATCAAGGACCGGTTCCACGACTCCAATTAGTTGAAGTTAAACAGGTTTACAGCAGATTTAAACCGAAGTTTTCATCTAGGAGCATTAAAACGTCTACCTAGACACCCATCCTGTCACCTCTCCGTTACGAGACTTCGAGGTGTCTCATGCTTACATGACATGATAAGAAAATTATATTGTTGAACTTCTAAATATAGTACATGTAAATATAAATGTAATACATAATAAAAAAATATAGATGCACTCGAGTCCTCTTCTTTACTTTTAACGGCTTTCCATCTTCCCGCCTTTTTTCCTGTAATCCACAGAGATGAGTTGGGAGATTGCTCACGGGCAGGATCGTGCGATCGCATCCTGTGCTGCCCTCTGATTTCGTACGTGAGCTTTCACCGTTTTTTGCCCCCAAGGGCGGCACAACGAATTTCTGATAGGAGCTCGCGCACTCGCGATGGCGGTACCATCTACCAGTCACCGTTGGCGGCTCACGTACTCGCGATGGTAATACCATGCGGCAGTTGACCGTGGTGGCTTACCTACGCTTACCGACACTGCTCGCTTTTGATGGTAAGGGAAGATCACTCGTGACGCTCCTTTTGACTTTATCTACTTATCCACTACTATTAAGTACATTGTTGCCTTGAAGTCGACGTGATGCGGAGTTTTGGGGCATACGTCGGTGTCGCGTACGGAACTCTCATGCAGCGAATCTGTGTGAGTGCGATCGATCCTAGAAACCTTCGCGCGTCCCAACCAGTCAAGCGTCAAACACGGGTCGAGACGTTGAGTATGTGTGCGTTCGGCGCTACACTCGACGAGTATGCGTGAGAGTCGAATACGGCGAAAAATCCTCCCGAGGCTTACTTAACTGGGGATGTAAGCCGAGTCATTTCGCGTATGATTTTTACATTTCCCTACTAGCGTTATCGAGCATTTTCAAGCGTTTCTATAGCGTTTTTGAACGTTTTCGAGCGTTATCTAGCGTTATTGAGCGTTTTTCGACTGTTTTCGAACGCTTTCGAGCGTTTCTTTATCATTTTCAGAGCATTTTCGAGCATTTTCACGCATTTTCAGAGCGTTCTCGAGCGTTTTCACGCATTTTCAGAGCGTTTTCGAGTGATGTTCTAGCATATTCGATCGTTATAGAGCGTTTCTCGGTCATTTTCAGAGCGTTTCCGAGCGTCATCGAGCGTTTTTCGAGTGTTTTCACACGTTTTTAGAACTTTTTCGAGCAATGTCGAGCGTTCTTCGAGCGTTTTCGAGCGTTTTTCAAGCGTTTTCGAGCGTTATCGATCGTTTTTCGAGCATTGTCGAGCATCATCGATCGTATTCGTGCGTTCTCTCGCACTCTACTCTACACGTCTACTCGCACTCTACGGGACTCTACGGGACTCTACGGGACTCTACGGGACTCTACGGGACTCTACGGGACTCTACGGGACTCTACGGGACTCTACGGGACTCTCCGGGACACTACGGGACACTACGGGACTCTACGGGACTCGATAACGCTCAAAAACACTCGAAAAATGGTCGATAACGGTCGAAAACGCTCTGAAAGGGTCGAAGAACGCTCGATAACGCTAGTAAGTAAATGTAAAAATCATACGCGAATGGCTCGGCTTATATCCGCGGCTAGGGCGGATTTTTCGCAGCATTCGACTCTCACACATACTCGTCGAGTGTAGCGCCGAACGCACACATACTCAACGTCTCGACCCGTAGCTTGGCGCTTGGCTGGTTGGGACGCGCGAAGATTTCTAGGAGCGATCGCACTCACACAGATTCGCTGCATGAGAGTTCCGTACGCGACACCGACGCGTGCCCCAAAGCTCCGCATCACGTCGACTTCGAGGCAACAATGTACTTAATAGTAGTAGATAAGTAGATAAAGTCAAATGGAGCGTCACGAGTGTTCTTCCCTTACCATCAAAAGCGAGCAGTGTCGGTAAGCGTAGGTAAGCCACCACCGTCAACTGCCGCATGGTATTACCATCACGAGTACGTGAGCCGCCAACGGCGACTGGTAGATGGTACCGCCATCGCGAGTGCGCGAGCTCCTATCAGAAATTCGTTGTGCCGCCCTTGGGGGCAAAAAACGGTGAAAGCTAACGTACGAAACCAGAGGGCAGCACAGGATGCGATCGCACGATCCTGCCCGTGAGCAATCTCCCAACTCATCTCTGTTTAAGCCTGATTCCACAACTCGAGTTAACCGAAGTTTAACTGATTCATTCATAGGTTAAACCTGCTGTAAACCACTTAAACTCGGGTATCTACGAGTTGTGGAATCGGGCCTTACTATACATTTTAGTGTTCGTGTTTTATTGGTTAATTCCTGGTTATTACTAGAAACACATCCAATAAGAATTAAGAGAAATTCAATCGAGATTTGCCATTTTTAGGTAGTGTGTTCACGTTGGAAGTTTGGCGAAACTGAGGTTGACGTCGTAACGATTTTTAGGTTACTTCAGTGAACTCACCTCTTCGCTATTTAAGAAGAATTTCCGAAAATGTCGAAGAGAAACCCGAGCGACGATTATAGAAAAGGTTTTGTTTGTCACTTTTTTGTACTTGTTCTATCTCGTTATGGTAAAATGTATTTACACGGGGTTTTTCTGTTAGCGGATGCTCGACGAAGTTTAGCTCTGTTCTTTCTACTTCTTAGTACTTCCCTATATGATGTTATTATTCTGATATAAGAATTGGAGTCATTCTTTTTCATTGTTTATCATTAACAGATACAGAGTGGAAATAGCAGCATTGAAGTGTTAATGTCAAAGCGTCGTGTTCAGTAGGATAATGTACTCTAATATTTCTCAAATTTTTCTTTAGCAGCAGTTAGAAAAACATTTGGATTTTGTCAAATTAGGAAATATCGAACATATAATTGCTTGATGGTAGTTAGAATGAAAAGTTAGTTTAAATGATTAGGGTTCTTAAATGGAAAACCAAAGAATATGAGAAAAAATCTTTTCTCTGCTGTCAGTTACACCTTAGATTGTGTAATAATATACCTGTTTGTATACGATCAATTAGTGTTACAGAATCTAATTCATTATAATCATCACAAATGCTTCTTTACAGTTTGTTAATGCCTGAATATATTATACCATCCCCATAGGACATGACAGTTCAGTTGAAACTGATTTAAAATTTCCTGTTAATAAGACAGTCTTGTTTAACTTGATCTGAACTTTGCCAGTGTTTGACGTTGTCAGGGTCAAGTATCTACAGAGCAGAGGACAACGGAGGAGAAGACAGGGAACGGGATCGTTCTCCTTTAAGATCGGATGACCGCAGAGAACCTGTCAATTTCAACCAAGCCGATGCTAAGAAGCACAAACTTGCCTTTGGCTTTAGCAAAAAACCAGCTGCTACAGATTCTAAAAAAGGCATTCAAATCAAATTAGGAGCTGCATCGGTTAGTTCGTCGCTTAATTTTCATTCGTACAATACATCTTACAATCGAGACATTATCGAACATATACACTTTTGTTTAGAAACCAACTGCCAAGCCAGCAACTATTCAACGACCAACCGTGGCCTCAGTGTTTAATGCAGATGAGGAAGAAGAACCTGAAGAAATGCCGGCTGAAGCACGAATGAGAATGAGAAATATTGGAAGGGAAACACCAACTTCTGCAGGTCCTAATTCATTTGGCAAGACAAAACAAGGATTTTGCGACTCTAAAAAGATATTTGAAAAAACCTTAAAGAAAGCTATGGAAGAGGCCAATAAATGATTTTCTTATTTTGCTTCATTGAAAGCAATTGTTAAATTGTACATTATTATACAATGATGGACAGGTCAAAGCAACAGTACTTGGCAATTCAATTGTTGTTATGATGTGGTTGAAATAATCATCAACCAATATGGGCAGTTCATTGAATTATGTACATGCATTGTACCTACATAATTCAGTACACATTAACTTGCAGTTTATATAAATTTCATCAGGGCTTTCTAAGGACAAATTCAAATATCTAATCTATCGCTATCTTACACTTTATAAAAAAATGTTTATGTAATGAAGAAAATGTTACTTTTTTAAACTTAAGATATAGAGTAAAATAGTGTAATTAAAATAGAATTCAAACTAAAGTGAAAATCTCATTAAGAATCATATTTACACAAATGGATCACAGTATCGCCTACACAACGATCTTTACATATGAACTGTAGCATAAATTAGACTTAAAGTTCTATACAATATAGAAGTATTGCATAGTTCACTTTTTATAACACTTAGAGGATAAAGATATTTTAACACAAATCTACAGCTTTAAACCGATTTGACCTAAGTCAGAGCACAGAATTGGATTTATCTTCTTGCCTATTGTGGAACAGTAAGAATCATGCAATTTTGTTTTCTTATACCGCACATGACGAATTTTTATCTTATTCATGAACAATAATATAACAATGTATGTACACGGAAATAAGAAAACAGGCAAAAATAAGTATTTAACAGAGCTTGAAACAAAGAATATTTGTGTAAAAATTACTGAATAAACATTAAAAATTGTATATGGGTTTACACTTTTATTTATCATTAATAAGAATACATGATACTCTCATTTCCTGTTTTGTTGACCCTGACGCAGATCCTAGAAAAATAAACAAAAATGATGTAATAAAACATGATATTAAATTTAAGTTTTTTTCTAATAATCATGCATATCAATAACATTAGAGACATTTTTTCACATAACACATACCCTTGGGAAATTTCGTACTGGTGGTGTTCGAATGCGACGGTCTTCCTTAGACCTATTGCGTACCACCTTGGAGTGAATTGCGCAAGAAACACAATAATGCAACTTGGCATACAACTTTGGAAGTTGAAAGCTGGGATAGATGCTAGCATCAGTAATATCCCGAACTGCAGCAGCCTCGACAATGTTACGGATAACAAACTTTTTGATTGCTTTGTCTTTTGGCACACATCGTGCACAATTAGTGCACCGTACAGGATTCACGTGGCCACGGCCGTGCTTAGCACGTCCTCCATTCCGACGTTTACAAGTCTAAAAAGGAAATATACAATATTGAAGATATGTAATTAGATAAAATAAAAATTAAACAACAGAATTTAAATTAAATAATTATAAAGTTCGACGTAAATTTACATTACTAACTTTGACGTATATCAAACTATTAGGTAAATTATGGCAGGACTGCACGTGCAAAATCCGCATGTTAGGTTAGAATTCCATTTTTCGCGTCCTCTTTAAATGGATCTCATATTCTCAATACAATGATTACCCTCAGTAACGATTATAAAGGTTACATATAAATAACATAAAAAATTATGGCATTAAGATATTTGGAACAGCAAAATTGAACGTTGTTCAAAGAATTACTTACCATTTTGATGCGTCGAGAACGAGAAGGAAGTATGACCGATGACTTACGGCCTAGCAAGAAATTTGTAAGAAAGAGAAAAGTGGGGTTCTTTTCATCGTAGTACTAACCTCATTGTAAGATGGCGCCACCTATTTTTTATTGAGTATGTACACTGGACTCCATCGATGGCTTGCACCTGGTCCGCACTGCCCTCTCCGGCCGCGCAGCGTACTAGCGGCGGGAGCAGCGCGGAATTCGAATCGATCGAGGGGCAGAATGCATTTCCTAAAGAAAATAAATATTTATAAACAAAAACAATTAATGAAAATTATTTTAGTATTACTGTGGAGCGACCCTGACCCACCTAACGTAGTTTTTGTTAAATAATAATTTACAGAATTTTATAAAGAATATAATAGAACATGTTCTATTAAATGTTAACAAGTTTCTTAGTGATTCAATTGTTCCATTCACTGAACCGAAGTTAGAATATTATCTTAGCTTAAAAGAAATAGTTTCTAAATATATATACAGTGAAATACCGTCGGAAAATTTACGACGCATCAACTATCGGACAC
>NW_019394930.1:0-10944 GCF_000612105.2 Orussus abietinus | reverse complement strand
ACCCTCACAGCAGGGGGTGGGAGGCCCGAGACCGGAGTCTTGAGAGCGGTAGTGGAAGCCCGGGGCCTATGCGACCCGTAGGAGCAAGCGAGAACGCCACGCCCCTCGAGCCAATAGTCGGCGGCCCAGCCGTGCCTGTCAAGCCAGATTTACATTTACGTATTCAATCTTACACCAGTTTTGTTGCCAGTTATACCAGTTGTGGAACCGAGCCTTAATCCCGGTTCCACAACTCCCGATTTTCATAAAATTCTAATCCTCCACCTACCGACATTTTCGGACAATTCAAAATTTATCCGGATAACAGGAACCGACCCCACCACGTCTCGAGCGCGATCTAAGCACCTCTCGCGGCCGGTGACAAAGCTGGGTGCAGGACCGCCACAAGGGAACGGATGCAGAGCTATCTGTAACCTATACTAGGTATATATGTACATATATTTACGTAATTTCAAAACTTCACCAGTGAAAGCCTTTATAACCGTCAATGTATTAAGTAGTTCGTGATACTTTGCAAAGCATTAGTTCAAATTTGTTGTTGCTTGTGGTTCGTTGTAGTCGTTCGAAACTGTTCAAAATTTTTTCTAATTGCTATATTACAGAGGACATTGAAAGTCTTGAATGTTTCATACAGAGATTAAACGCCAATTTTTTCTGCCAATAGTTCTAAGCTCTGCGTGTATTGAATGTGTTTTTGAATGATTTTTTTATTGTTCTGGTTAGGTCCTATTTAAGCGTACTTATTATTTGTAATAAAATGGACTCTGCTGAATACGACATTTCCATCAATGGTGGGTTAATGCCTGTAAGTATCGTCTTTAATTTCTTGTTTTACTAATTTTATCTATGGAGTTCGTCTGAATACAAATTGTTTCGTTTCAGCAAATACAAGCTCTTATTGCTCCACCAGTATCTGAGGAAAATAAAGCCTTAAAAAGTAAGCGAGAGAAGTACGAGAAGAGACATCCATATTTTAAAAGGCCTGGACATGGCCATAATCGAGATTCGTGTGATGCATGTCGAGATGGAGGAGAGCTCATATGCTGTGACAAATGCCCTGCTTCGTTTCATCTCCAGTGCCAGTAAGTATAGCTCATGTTTTGAATATTCCTGATTTATTTATTGTAATTTATATCCGAGAAGGTGTACATTTCAAATAATTGCTAATTTGTCCAGGGCTGTGAAATTAATATAGTTAGAATGATGTTTGTTAAGCGATTCTGTATCCTTACGTAGGCTATTTTATTTTTCCGTATCTTAGTAAAAATTTAGTGATATTGATATTATGCATAAGTAGAAATACGAATTTATTTTAAAATAGTTGCCTTATAAAATAGGTTTATGATGCAGGATAATAAACAATATATTATGAAACATATTTAAAAAGATCGCAAATAATTTAAATGAATTGGCTAAAAAAAAAATTACTTTTAAGTTGTTTAGTTTTGTATGAATGAAGATTATATATGGAATGTCAAGGATAATCACCTTGTTAAAATATAAATGTATTCTTATGTCATTAAATTTAATTTATCTAGTGATCCACCCTTGGAGCCAACCGATATACCAAATGGGGAGTGGATGTGCCATTCATGTCGTTGTGCTGCAAAAAAAGAAAGTCATATAAATAGAAAAAGAAAACGAAAATCTCCTTTAGAAACTTTAGTGTTAGCAGCTTCTCTTATGAATCCTCGAGAATTTGAGTTACCTAATGAATTACGAATAGCAATGACATTTCCTGGAACGGATAAAATAGATCAACCTGAGAAACGAGGGCGTCGATTTAATTCCAGTAATACCAACGGTAAGCAAAATTAATGCACTGAAATGACTTAAATACTGTTAAGATGTTAATACAACATTTTTAATTAATAATTTAATAGAACATTATAATTTCCAATTTGTTTTATTTTTATAACAGGGAAGAGCCATTGTTTGGATAATGGTTTAACAGTGCCGTTACCTGCTCGGTTGTGTTTTGAGTGTGGCCGGAGTTGCCATAAAGCTCCATTAATTGCATGTGATTACTGTCCTCTCTACTTTCATCAAGACTGTTTGGATCCTCCACTGACTGCAATTCCCAGTGGACGGTGGATGTGTCCTAATCATCCAAATCATTTTATAGACAACAATCTTTTAACATCCTGTAGGGCGACTGAGCGTTTAAAATTGTGGGATAAGTTTGCATATCGACGTATAGACCAACATGCTGTGAAAATGGAGTTTCTGCGAAAAGCACGTACTGCAAATCCAGCATTTAGGATGAAAGTTAGGCTCGATGGAAGGTTAACTGTGAAGGTTCCACTTACGGTTAAATTTCACTATGCTAATCCACCTGAATTGGACTTAGTTCGTTGTTATCCAATGTTAAATAAGCTTCCACCTTTATCACGGAAAATTCACCAGCAAAATGGTGGTGTTAAAGTTCATAAAACAGAAGTAGAGAAAAATTGTGATGAAGATAAGACAGATCTAATAAATATATTGAATGTAACCGATGACGCTCGTAATATTACAGACAGCACAGAAAACATTCAAGATCATAACAATGACAACAAAACTGATCAAGCATGTCCAATTCAGACTAGTGCAAACGAGGATACTGAAGGAACAAGAATAGTTTTCTGGGATAATGAGGAAGAATATAGCGTAAAGGAAGGGGTCCAGATATTGGAGAGACCAGTATTGGAAATGTTAGCTCAACAGAGACTGGAACAAATATTAAACCCAGAAGGTGAAGAATATGAAATGGTTAATTGTGTAACCAAAGCAAGAGCTGTGTTGTTTTCACTAGGTCAAAAAACAAGTTCTCCAACATTTATGGTCTATAAGACATTAACTATTGGTACTGGATCCAACTGTGATTTAGTGTTATCCAGATATGGCACCTGTAACTGCACATCTGCAAAACATGCCGTCATTTTTTTTGACGAGGTAAGACTTGTATTGTACATCTTAAAAAAATATAACAATACCACTATATATATCCAATATTGGAAAGAAGTACAAGAAGTATATTTTCGTATTGTAAGTTTACATGCAAGTATATATTTTAATAAATTAAGTAGATGATAAATTTCTGTCATTCATTCATAAAATGTCTTGTTTGTAAAAATTGTTAAATAAGAATATTTTTTTCAGACGACCTTGCGATATGAATTGCTTAACTATAGTGAATATGGAACAATTGTTGACAATGTATTGTATTCGTGTGATTATACCAGCCTTGGATTTACACAAGAGAGTGACACTAAAATTGAAGACAGCATTTCCTCTACCAAAGAGCAGGATGCATCGGAAGACATAAAACGAATTGTTTATCAGAGGAGGAAATGTTTACCAGAAGGTCGTCATAAACAGGTGCTGTGTAAATGTTCAAAATCAGTCAATAACAACGACGTTTTTCTAGAAGAAGGTTGGGAAGGAACAGCTGTGATCACCCATGGTTCCATTTTGAGGTTCGGTTGCCTAACATTTGTATTTAGTTCAGTGGATATGTTGCTAAATCAATAAGGTGCAATATCACAGTTTATGTGCTCTAGATTTTCAATTTTTACATGTGTATATGTACAATGTTATATGTAATAAAATGTCAGAATGGGCAGATTTTTTTCTCCAAACATGAAGAACTGAACATCCCAGTTTCAGAACAATATATCATGTGTTTACTAGTACCTCTGAAGTCTTGAAAAATGATTAAATGTTTGGACAATTGAAACAAACATTATCTTTAGATATCACTTTATTCATGTTCAACGTCATTAAATGTGCAGAACAATTGTTTATGACTAACATTATGACATTAATAAATGCAACATATTTATTTTCCTTAGTCACACTGGAATTAATAATATCATACAAAACTATTTTTTATCAGTCTAACAATCAACATACTAGGTTACAATGAAGATCCTGTTTAAATCGGTGATTGTTAGGCATTTAATGCGATATAAGGAACAAAACGTGACATAATGCAGATTTTAAAAAATTGTGCTTGACGTAGACTCAAATGCAAAATTAATACTCATTGCTGTGAAAAACTATATAAAAAAATACAAAAAGTGTCTGATCGGTGTGTTCATCGGCACTGTTCGTTCACTCTTGTGTAATTCTAACAATACTTTCAATACTGTTACTGGCATGTGCAGAAAGATTAAAATGTTTCCTGTCCAAGTCCACCATTGTAGGCATAGTCGGCTTTGTTATGCATCACTAGTTGATTGTCGACAAAATAAAAGGAATCTGAACGAGTTTCAAAGGGATGAGCGATCATATCTGCAACTAACATATTGAAATAAAGTAATAAATATTTTATTAACCATGGCCAATAATTAAATAGCAAGTGGAAACGTTTTCTAAATTTATCACTAGATAAATATATAAATCTTACCCAATTCTGCAGAAAGGGTTGGAAATTCATATATGTGCTCACATGTATTTTTGCTATTTGGTATGCAAAATCCAAATTCAAAATCAAATGTTTTAAGTAATTTATCTCGAAAGAAGTGACGTTCTATCATTCGGAACTTGTTAACTGGTTTAGCACCTATCAAAAATTCAACAGTGGCACCAATAGTTTTTAGTTTCAGAAACTGAGGTGTAAATTGATATCGCACAAAACGACCCATGTTTGGATCTTCTCCTGATGTGTCTTCAAAGTCTGGATTTGAATCTTGGATATCACCACCTTTTGTGGTAAAAAAATAAAAACTAGTAATCTATTAATTACATCCAACTACAATAAAAAGTAAACTAATGGATACATTTTTTTTTCTATATTATAAAAATTGTCTACTATCTTTTGAATTTATACTAACCTGCCGCTATTGGTTTTGCTATTTCAAACAGTACTGTACCCGTTTCAAGGTCTCGTATTTGAAATCTGGTAAAATCAATGTCATAAACATTTGCTTCCGGAGAACATAAATATTCTGAAAAGCAATGGTTTTATTATTTTATACAAATAAGAAACAATTGAACAATGCTTATATATGAATATAATTAAGAAAATATTACTTTCTGTTATTGTAGGCAATTTCAAGACCATCTCTGGTGTGATGGGTTCCTCTACTTGTCCATTTATAATATTTTCGTTAATCATTACTGACTTCAAAGGAACCGAAGATCCGTTGTATTTACTTTTGTGTTCCATATTCAGAGTATTCATTGTCATTTAAAAAATTTCAATATTGATTTTATTAGTCCGACGAATATGAATCAAACACAATGTCACGTTGTGACAAACTCATGTTTTCCATTTTTTCATCAATTGCGCTTATACGGTTCAGTGTAATTTATTATAGGTACTTGTCAAGGCAATGTCAATGTATCACGTGACCGACATGAACAACGTGATTCGCGACAGCGATGACCGCAACTGATCGTAGTTATGTTTTATTCGATAACGCATAAACGTTATAAACCTATATTAGGAGTAGTATAAGTATAAAATATTGAATCTGAAAGGAATGTGTTGGGAGATTGCTCACGGGCAGAGTCGCGCGATCGCATCCTGTGCTGCCCTCTGGTTTCGTACGTTTGCTTTCACCGTTTTTTGCCCCCATTTGCGGATAAAATCAGAGATGCTCATCTCTGATAAAATAAATAAAGTAAGTGAACGGTTAAGTCAAAGAGAGCGCCACGAGTTTCTTCCCTTACTACCAAAAGCGAGCAGTGTCGGTAAGCGTAGGTAAACCACCACCGTCAACAGTCGCATGGTATTACCATCACGAGTACATAAGCTGCCAGACTACTGATAGATGGCACCGCCATTCGGAGTGTGCGAGTCCCTACCAGAAATTTGTTGCGTCGCCCTTGGGGGCAAAAAACGGTGAAAACTAACGTACGAAACCAGAGGGCAGCACAGGATGCGATCGCGCGACTCTGCCCGTAAGCAGTCTCCCAACTCATCTCTGTGTAAACGTACTTTTAAATCTCATCACATCATTTCTCCAGCTCCATTATGCCACAGATGTAAACGTCGTCGTCGAGGTGAAGGGAATTAAAAGAGGTGTGATGATTATTTTTTTCTTTTAACAAAGCTAACATGAGCGAATTGTCCGGATGTTCTTAGGCCAATAAAAGAAATGGATTCAACGAAGTGTATAATATCGATTTTTCGAAAGTAGGTTTTTAAAGTGACAAGTACAACAGAATATTTATTAATTATCTCTTTGACATCTCGGAGCAAAGCGTAATGCCCTGTGTTGTGCTGAAGGGGATTATCAAAACGTTTACGTCGCTGAGCTAAAAATAACTGAAATTGCGTCAAAATGATGAAGTCGAAATTTGGTAAAAATCTGAAACTTTTCGTAGTAAGGAGGTACATATACACTTTACCTTATCCGATAACTAACAGTGCTGCGCTTGAGAGGGCCAGAAATGGTTAACAGCAGTAAGCTCGTACTTTTGGGAATGGGTTTTTCTTCGTTAGGCATTAGTGTATAATTAAATAACAACTGTTACTTAGGCAGTACAATTTTTATGAAGGTATCAATATATCGGAGTGGTGAAGCAGATGTGTAAAAACTGTACTATTATAGTGATTGCCTATTAAATAAGACTATTTCTCCTTTTGTCTTTTGAGAGATAAAAGGTATTTTATTAATGCTTGACCTTAATGCATAAGAAAGATTAAAATGAATATCATAATGGGCTATCGATTTATCAAGAATTTTTATTTTAGTAGAGAGATAAGTAAACAATCCAAGAATCAATTGGATAATGAGACTAGTGTCTTGCAACTGCTTCTACTGCATGTCATTATTATGGCAGGGATTCGTCGATTCGTCGAACGTCAGCAGTTGGTAATTGACATTTTAGTATTCTACTTATTCTTATCATTGTTGTGATTTTATGTAAAATTCAATGGAGAACTGCAGCTATGGTATGTCTTTCTACAGGACCCTAGGATTTCCTTGACATCTTGGTTAAATATGCGAAGCCAAAATACAGTGGCGACAACTTCGGAGTTGCCGGAAAGCGTTGTAATAAATATCGACAACCAGTTTGCCATTTTGGAAAATGATATTCTACGGCAAAATCAGTCCCATTATCACCATCATCATCGTGCAACTCCAATAGACAATTCTGTGCATATACATAACTCCGCTACCGAGGTTCATAATAATACTAATAGCAATGCAGGGGAAGATTCTAATAATGGGCTGCAATTACAACCTCATGCAAGAGAACTACTTAATTATGTGCTTAAATTCGGTCCTTTCATTATGGTGTTACTTGTGAAAGCTATTTATGATAATCGCTCTGAGATATTTTATGTTTTGCTGCTGTTGCTAATTTCCATTCTTGCCAACAACGAATTGAAACGAGAGATTGCAAAGCAACAAAACAAAAGTTATATGGCACTTCTTGGCATTCTCTGTTACATTGGGATCAGTATAATCTTTACGGACTCAATGTTTAGTGGAAGATTACTCTTTCCATATGATCATCCTACAACATTATGGGAATTATTGTGGTCTGTGTGCATTACAGATTTTGTTTTGAAATTAATCACCATTGTTTTTAAAGTTCTTTTAACATGTTTGCCTGCTACACTACTGGCACTTCCAAAAAGGGTAATAATATAATACATACAACTGAAGCAAAGCATTAATTGTACGATAGGTTACAATGAAATAATGTTTCAGGGAAAATATTATCTTGCGGTAGAAGCAGCCTCGCAAACCTGTAGATGTATAGCACCAATTCCATCATGGGTGAATTATTTATCCGAACCTTACAAAGGCTTTGAGGTAGCTTCCGGAGTGTCATGGTCTATAATGTACATAATTAGCAAGGGTGGTGACTTACTTCCTCGACTTAAGTTACTTCGTACCGCTGTGTGGAAACTGTTTCAAAACGTGGTATGTATTAATGTATTAATTACAAACAAAGTTTAACCATACTAGGAATAATATTGGCAAATGTGACGTACTCAACTCTTCGTATTACAAGAAATATTTTCTAAGATACTGTTTCTGGTTTTCAGAATTTAGGAGTGTCCCCATCTGTAGAACAATTAGAGGCAGCAGGTGGAATATGTACAATATGTCACGAAGAGTTTTCTATACCTGTTAGACTTTGCTGCAAGCACATATTCTGTGAAGCTTGTGTATCAATTTGGTTGGACAGGGAGCGATCGTGTCCTTTGTGCCGTACATATGTAACAGATGACCCAAGCTACCGAGATGGGCACACATTTTTTGCTCAGTGGTACTAAAGCCTCCAGTAAAAACAGTGAAATTCCATCTTTCTTCTGCAAATATTTAATGTAACACAAGATTCCAATATTGTTAAAATCAATTTAATTCCTCCCTACGGTGTTAATCCGTTCAGCCATTTAAAATCTTTAAGTATACTTAAGAATCGGAAGCCTTATGTAGTGCAGGAAAGTGTACATAGATACCAACATAACATTAAGTTTTTAATCTGACCGATATGTTTTTATCAAGTTGATCGAAACGTATCCATTAAATATATATAATCGTCATTGTATACTAAGCAAAGGCGTGGATGCACAAGGCTAAGAAAAGGCATCATTTTCCAACTATCTTACCTAAACTATGCAAATTATCATAAAAGCTCCAATTTGAAGCGAATGAGTGTTAAGTAGGTGTAAAACTCGGTAAGAATGTCAATTCCATTACGAAGATATGTGAAGCATTACAGGAGAAAAAGATTTTGTAAAATATATTGAAAACAATAAACTACCATTGTATATTTATAAAGAACTCATCTATGTATATATTTATTGCTAAGTCAAATAATGTTCAATAAGATGCCTAACTCGGCGTAAAATAATGTTGGAACAGAAAAACGGTATCCTTTAAAAATTTGAGCCATAAATCAGTTTTTATTTTACTTGCTTAGCGGAAGAGTTGTTGACTACCGGTGTTGGACTTTACATAAGACTCGTACATATACGTACGTATGTTCAATAAAAACAGGGATTGAAATATCAGTCCCAGATTTTTGAATGTGTCAACATCCTGCCTGCATTTTGATTTTTTTTTTTTTTTTCGTTTAATTCTAGATCTGACGAATGTTTACAACCTCTATGTTTTCAGAGCAGTCAATTTTGCCGTGAGCCATGAACTGGTTTGTATAGCTGCAATGTACACAGCCGTGCAGATTTGTACGAACAAAATTGAGAGAGTCTAGTGACCGGAAGTAACGGCGAAGAGACGGGAGGCAGGCGATTTGCATCGAATCGAAAAGAGGCAGATAAGCCAATAAATAATACACCGATTTGTATCGTGTACAAATTTACGTCAACAGTATATTTCGATACAAACAACAACAATAACGCACACACATAATGTCATGCCTGTATACGACTCGTGCGTGTAAGTGTACAAGTAGTAGCTATCGTTCTTACAACTAGTGATTACTTTTATCCTGCTGTCCTCGCTTAAACATTTATAGTAAAATATATGTGCTATCGTTTGAGCTGATTTGCCCTAGAGGCGAATTGCTGTCGATCCGCTGGCGGAACGAGAAATTCCCTGCTTAAAAAAAAAATTATCTCTATCTCGGATGATAATTCATGTAAGAACTCTAACGGCGGATCTTTCAGCGATTAATTTTGCGTTAAACGGCATCTTTGTCTGATTTCTCATCAGAGTACAAATCGAGCAGGTCTACGAAAGAAAATACTTCGTTACGTATCCGTTGTTCACATAATGAATAATATTTAACTTTGTCTCAAGTACTAAGGAATGATGAGAATATCTGTAAACCGAATCTTTAATCCGAACAATGTCAATGTATCAGATAATCGGCTCCCATTAAATATAAATGCACCGTACAATTGCATCGCATTCGAAATTGACCTCGAAGCCAATGTAGTGTCGATAACTCGTTATTTCTTCTTCTTTTACGACAATTGTAAGAAAAAACATATCGTCAATCACAGTGCCGATTTCAACCGGTCAGTCTCGCCTTGCACGCAGATTCCAGTATCGAACGGATTTTCTCGTGGATCTTTAATACCGTAGAGAAACGTGCGTTGCACGCGAGTATACGATGCATTCCCTTGGAAAAGTGCATCGGAACCTTGTCTTAATGTCAAAGAAGAATGCACTTCTCGTTGGCATCGTCAGGGCGAGATCTCAAGGGCTGGGAAGGCGCCGGGATCGGCGAAGGTGGTCTTCCTTCCACGGCTTGAATGCTCTTCATTAATTCTCTGAAGACCTGCGGCATTCAATAAGTAATATCATTCATACTTTTATGCTATATTGTATATGTACATACCTTGTCGAGTAAACGATACGTAATAAAACCTACCTGGACTACTCGACAGTTGAAACGTGCACTGCACTCCACGTATCCGCACCTCCAATGTTTTCTAACTAGATTTACGATATCCCGATATCTGGTACCAGAAGCAGCATTACTTGATAATTTGTCTTGCTTGTTCCCTACGACGAGCAGAGGGACGCCTCTCATATCTCTCGCTTCGTAGATCTGTTCTCGTAGTGTTCTGATGTACTGCCAAAAAACAAGATTCTAGGCGTTAGTATAATTACTTATTATAAGCCAGAGACGATAAGGTGTTAAAGTAATGCGCAACTGGCATCGAAGAGGTCTTGTTTACGAAACTTTTCTTCGAACTGGATGTACCGAATCGTTTCAAACGTTGCAAAATGAATATTGAGGCTATACGGAAGATCCTGCCACTCATGAAGTTTCATTCATTAATCTTTCTTTTATAAACTATATATGAAATGAAATTTATGGGTGTCAAGACCTTAAGGAGTATTTTCTTAAGTGGAGTATGCCATTTAGTACAATACCTAACATGATTTGACACAGCTGTCAATATAAAGCGAACGTCGGCAACGTATCTACTTAGAAAAATCTTCTTTACCGACGTTCCTCGACGCGTTTCGCTTCACCTTAAGGTGAAGTGAAACATCCTTCAAATCAGTCGATTCGAAT
>NW_019394928.1:0-27805 GCF_000612105.2 Orussus abietinus | reverse complement strand
TCTTTCACACTTACACACCGAGGGCGTGACGGCATGGCGCCGTTCCCCCTTTGTTAAAGGGTCACGGGAACACATTGCACAAGGTGTAACCGTGGAGCCCGTCCACACATAATCTCGAATAGACTCAAGATTTCCAAAATCAGGGAAATTTAATTAAACACCATACCTGACGCGACGGAAAGACACACGGAGACCCTTATAATTTCGAGTCCACAACCGAACCTTCCCCAGATAAAATATATAAAATTCCTGGATTCCCTACCATACGGCTTTCACTGATGAAAAGTGCTTAGAGGCTGAGGCTCTGCGCCGTTGAAAGCCCTAGCCAATCTCAGACTGCCAAGAGGAAATCCAGGAAATTGCCAAAAGGCAAATCTCATAACTTCCTCGCGACCGCCCGATTGCACGATACGACGCGACCGAACAAGGGGGAAAGGGCCGGTACGCGAGAAAAGTTACAATATATATATATTGCGACGTGGTTTCCGTCACAAAGCTCGACGCCCGAACACTATCACTCGCAGAATGGGCGCCAATCGCCACCGGGCGACGCTAAATCTCTACTCTACTTCGCGACTCTACACTCGCGGTTCACAATATTCAGGGTCGCGGGATCTCGGTCTAAAGAATGCTACTTATTATACGCCGCGATCGCGTCCTCCTCGCTGCTACTAGTCACTGAATTTACGTTTACCGAAAATGGCGCGGCCCTATTTGACAGGGACCGGACGCCTCATCACAATCACAAAAAAAATATAGTCAAGGCCATATGGATACCTTAAATTTCACGAAGACACTTGTCGATGTCTCTCGTCTCTTTCTTTCGTTCTCTCACTCTCAAAATCGTATCACTAGCTTCCTTGGCACGTTTGCCCTCGCCGGTGGTCCATCCAGGAAGAAAGAGCCAGGCTCCCTTTGTTTTTTATTACCCGGCAACACGCATGAGCCAGGCACGCGACGCCGGCCACCTCCCCCACTCGATGACCGATCCCATTGGCCGGCGCATCCTAAAGCTTCGCCCATTGGCCCGGGGCACGCGCCTCGGACCGCTCATCAGAGCGGGATCCAGGCCATCCGGGGATCGATGGCAAATTCCGCGTAATTGCCCCTGATTGGCCGGACCTTCCCTTGCGGGGTCTTTCCCGGCCGGGAACGCCGTGCTTCGGGCCGCCGCCGCATCCCGCGCGCGCGGCGCCCGTCCCTCCCTACCGGCCGCTCACCGGTCCCCGGGCACCCGTGTGCCCGCGCCGGGAGACATAACCTCGCCTGTCAACCGGCACCTCTAACTTCTGGGCCGGTGACAGGCTCTTGGTTGCGGCAGAGGGACCGCGAGTGCCCTCCTTCGGACTCCTCGCCCACGATGTCCAAGCCGATGTCGGCTCCCCCCAGAATCCGCCAGTCCGATCCTCGGAGGCCCTTTCGAGGTTAGGTCCCGACGCCGCCCGCCTCGGCTCGACCGCATCGCCAGGTAACTTTGGTTCCTCATATTCTGTCAAGTCTGGAAGTATTACTAATCTGGCCCGATTGACTTTTCCCCTCGATCTCTTAGGAATTATATTAGAGAGGTATCCGTCGAAGAGAGGGAGAGCAAAAGATAGGTCCCGATATCAATGATTTCCCGTAGCCCACCTGTCCCTATGCAGCATTAAAAGGACATGTAGGATTTTTCCTGGAGTAGTGACCAGTAGCATCGAACTCTAAGAGGTAATCGGAGGATCTCCTTCGTCTCATATATTCTAAATAAGGGGTGCGGGGGACCAGGACCATCCTCCGATGGACCTACTTCCCCGTAACGTGAGGGGGCATCGAGCCCACCACGTTACAATATATATATATTGTAACGTATTGTGTACCAAACTTATTACTGTGATGTTTTAATATGTGAAACATATCGCATAATCCATAGGACTACGGTAGCTCAGTGGTCAGCACTACTATAGTCTATTACTAGAATGATTCGGGTTCGAATCCCGGACACCACCATGGGGATTTTTTCAATGTCAGATGTTTGTATATCTCGAAGATTTCATGTCTCTGAACAGATCGTGGTAAATTGTTTCTAAAAAAAAATGCATTTAGTGCAAAATAAATAATACTTTTTTAAATTATTCCACCTACATATGTCTGTGTCAGATATCTTATATACGTCTATTATACATAATACGTCTACCGTATATCTTGTTTACATATAATATACATACTTTATCCATATGGAATGTATATTAAATGAAAGTGGAATGTTCAAAAATACATATACTATATGTTGACGGCACGGACATTTGTACATGCCCCAGCATATTTCGTATACTTTGGTATACATCTATTACACATCTGAATGTTTTACCCAGATATCCTATATACGTATACCATATCTAGTTGTCCGCGTGGGTTGTATCCTTCCTGGTCTCTTGTCAAAAACACCTCGGAATCTCAATATTAGATTATAGAGCTTCGTTCTTTGCGCTTCTGTTAGTCCTTGACACTCTTGTAGTTTTTCTTCGATTTCTTTAGGACTGACCCAATATTTGTTTGAGTCCTGCACATAGTTTGTTTTTCTCGGGCCGCTAGGACGTTCCTTATTCTCTTCTGTCCGTGCCATCTCACGAATGTTTCCGTCATAGGTTTCTTCCGATTCTGGGATAGCTATAGCTGCTTCCGTAATTGTCGAAAGGCTTTTCTCTTGTCGTTCGTCGATAAAGATAATTTTTCGTGTTCCGAAGTCTATCAGGATTTTCCATTTTAACAGGCTGTCTACTCCGATGATACAATTCCTTAGGAGTTTGGAGACTATTAAATATCCTATATGAATCATACGTTCCTTAATTTTTGATTCCGCATAGATTTGTTTTGTAACAATGACCGGTTTCATTCCTGTGGCTCCCACGATCTGTGTCCTTCTGACTGGCAGAATTGGGCAAGTTTTTAATTTTTCTTTGTTTTCATCATAAAATCTCTTCGAAATGCATGTTACCTCGCTGCCTGTGCCGATTAGCGCTTCTGTAAAGATCCCTTCGATTTCTACCTTCATGGTTGGACATTTGATGATCTCCTCGTCTGGCAGGTCTTCTTCACCTTCATCCGTGAGTTCGGATCGAACGTTCTCCACCGTTTCATCACTCCGACTCGATGATACTTTGTCTTTCTGGATCATTTGTGGTAGTCTCTCTGTTACTGGGATTCGGATGTCCTGAATTATTTTTGGTTTCCTTTGGTGTATCGTTTGTTCGAGGCGTTGCATCGGTAGTTCAGAAACCGATGGATCTTTGGGAATTTCAGATGCAACGCTTATTCGTTTCCCTGGTTCTGTTTGGATTTTACTTCCGTGACCAAGCATGGTGGTGGTACAACTGTCAATGATGCTGCTGTGTTGCATTGTTCTTGACGTGGGGTTTGTTCTCGTGGACTTCTCGAATAATTGTTTCCTTGATATCGCTGGTTTTGCGTGTAGTTGTTATTGTTTTGCGGGTAGTGTTCTAATTGCTGATATTTTCCGGGTTCTCTTCGAGGATACCGAGGCTGAAAATGATGCTGTTGTTCTTCTTCTCTTCTTGGTGCTTGAGGTTCTATTCTTTGTACACCTGATTCATCTGGGGATTGTATCACTGGATTTTCCCTAGGTGGGAATCTACTTTCTTTGGATCGGTTATAATTAATCGGTCCTGCCTGATCGAACGCCTCTAATAATTCTAAGAATTCCCAGAGAGTTGATATCCCTAAGCTAAGCTAGTTTCCTGACTGCTTATGTCTTTATCGTTGGCCGATGCGATTTTGTCGCTTCTTAATATAGCCCTTTTTAAGCCGAGATTCGCGATCCTTTATTCGTCAATCGCCTGCCCCACGTTGGGCGCCAATTGTAATAGTACGGATTAGGCCGTGCAATATGCACCGTCTTTTCCACATTGTCGTGAGTCCGAGCCGCGTCAGAATTTTCCGGGAAAATTAAATCACCGGTTTCCGAGGTGCGAAGCCCCGAGTAAGAGAGAGGCAGGCGTGCGAATTAGAGAAGGATCGCGATGTCTCGTGCCGCGCAGACAATGTTTCGGTTTCTTATACGTCTAGGCGTCGCTCGCTCAGCTGATCGAGGCCGAAATTCCGAATTTTGCGTTTCGATATCTCGAACGCTCCGAGATTCTTAAACAACTTTTATTACCGATTATCCAATTGTTTTCACCGTGTTAAGATGGATTTAATTTAGGATAGGAATTGAACTCTTAGATTGACGATTTATCTCACCAGAGTTCGCCAACTGTTCATCATCGAATCCGAATAAAAAGGATTCAAGGTGTGGGTGCAAATGGGTTGGTTTCCTTCGTATTTCGGAATCCAGGTAATTCCGTAATTCCTTATTTTGTTTAATTCTCAAATTGAGTTGAATTAATTTATTAGATTCCCAGAGTACTGCTCTACAGGTGTTAGTCTCAACTTAACTTAGGTTATCCTGCTTCGGATATCCACTGGCTTAGGGTTTTTTTGGTTTGGTAGGATGTTTTGTGGTAGGTTTTTATTCACTTCTTGTGCCACGATTCTTCTATTCAACTGTGAAAGCTCGACAGATCGGAGGCAATCACAATGATAGAGTCCGAGCTGTCTTTCACAATTAAAAATAGTGTTAGTTCCTGCTTCAGAGCTGTCGCATTGACAAGGCCGAAGGTACGGATCTACACTTCTTTTGTACTCTTGTTTGGATTTGGAGCACGAACGGGAAAATAACGAGAGCTGCTAATCGAGGCCGATATTCCGAATCGTGTTTGCGTTTCGATATCTCGAACGCTCCGAGATTCTTAAACAACTTTTATTACCGATTATCCAATTGTTTTCACCGTGTTAAGATGGATTTAATTTAGGATAGGAATTGAACTCTTAGATTGACGATTTATCTCACCAGAGTTCGCCAACTGTTCATCATCGAATCCGAATAAAAAGGATTCAAGGTGTGGGTGCAAATGGGTTGGTTTCCTTCGTATTTCGGAATCCAGGTAATTCCGTAATTCCTTATTTTGTTTAATTCTCAAATTGAGTTGAATTAATTTATTAGATTCCCAGAGTACTGCTCTACAGGTGTTAGTCTCAACTTAACTTAGGTTATCCTGCTTCGGATATCCACTGGCTTAGGGTTTTTTTGGTTTGGTAGGATGTTTTGTGGTAGGTTTTTATTCACTTCTTGTGCCACGATTCTTCTATTCAACTGTGAAAGCTCGACAGATCGGAGGCAATCACAATGATAGAGTCCGAGCTGTCTTTCACAATCGAAAATAGTGTTAGTTCCTGTTTCAGAGCTGTCGCATTGACAAGGCCGAAGGTACGGATCTACACTTCTTTTGTACTCTTTTTATTTGAACCTGCTTCGATTGATTTCTGTCAATCGAAGGTATGGCTCTTTTCTTTTCCTTTTCTTCTTATTTTCCCGTTCTAATATTCGTATTTTTGGGAGATGCTGCAATAGCACAGTCCCAGGATTGTGTTCAAAAGGACTAAGAATTAGGGATGCGACGGCTACTTCAATGGCAGAGATCGCTGGGGTTGGGATTTAATTTAGAGTTTTTTCTCTGTAAATTTCATTCCATAAATGCGTGTCGGATTCCGACTTACTCCGGGTTTTCCTCTATCTACTAGCGTTGCTAAACTTATGTCCAATTGGGACTTGAATTTATTCTTCTGCTGTTCGATTTCTAGTATGTTTATTCCTAGTGAGAATTTAATCTAATCTGTCTTTTAGAATTTTACTCGAGGTCTCCTGGAGTCTCGCGGCCTCTCACTACTTCTCGGCCTTTTCGCACCGCCTAATTCTTGGGGTATTGCGTACGCGTCGATTGCCGTCGATTTCGGTATCGCGCGGGCGCTCCCAAATAGCCCCATTACAGTATTGCGCTCTCTTTATCCTAGCAATAAGTCCTTCGTTCGCTTCTTCTACCAACATAGAGCTAGGGAGGGGGTTTCGACTCAGCGCGTCAACATGGGTCATGCATCTACCTGGGCGATGCACAATGGAGTACCGGTAGTTTTCCAGGGTAAGTGCCCATCGGGCCACCCGAACGCAGAGGTCTCTTTTCCCCATTGTCATTGCGAATGCTTGACAATCGGTTACAATTTTGAAATCGATACCCAGTAAATACACCCGAAATTTCTTCAACGACTTAATAATGGCTAGAACTTCTAATTCATAACTGGGGTATCTTTCTTGCGCAGGAGTGGTCTTTCCGCTAGCGTAGTATACGGGATGAAACATACTATCTTCGCAATTTCGCTGCAATAAAATTGCTCCATAGCCATGCATAGATGCGTCCGTGTGCAATTGGGTCTCTGCTCCTACCCGATACAGCTGTAAAGACCGGCTTTTCGCTTAATGCTATCTTTAATCGCCTAAATGCTTCTCTTTCCTTCGAGTCAAATCGGAAAGCTGTTCTGTTTCGTAATAAATCTGTTAAGGGCCGTGCAATTATTGAGTAATTATGGATAAATTTGCGGAAGTGTCCTGTTAGGCCTAAGAAACTTTGGACTGCTTTGTCATTAGCAGGTTCAGGGTATTTTACGACGGCTGCAGTTTTATACTCCGACGGTCGGATCCTACCATCCTCTACAATATATCCTAAATATTCTATTCTTGTCTGTAAGAATTTACATTTATCCCAATTGATACTTGGTCCATACTGTTTGGCCGCATCCAAAACCCTTTCGAGATTCTCGGTGCCTCTTTGTAACTCAACCGATGGAATAATCAGATCATCCATATAATTTAAAACTATTCCTTGCGTGATCAACTCTCGAAAAACAGCATTGATAAATCTCTGAAATACTGATGGTGAATTGCATAGTCCGAAGGGCATTTTCAAAAATTCATAATGTCCGTTAGGGACTACAAAAGCGGTGTACCTGCGACTTTCTTCGGCCATGGGTACATGGAAGAATCCGTTTTTGAGATCTAAAGTACTAAATACTTTAGCTCCCTGCCATGAGTCTAATTGATCCTCAATTAACGGTAGAGGGTACCTGTCCTTCACTACCTTTTTATTCAATAGGCGGTAGTCAATACAAATTCTAGAGGACCCATTTTTCTTTTTAATTAACACTACCGGACTTGCGTATTCCCTGATTTCCTGAATCTTAAAAATCTCTGGGAAATTTTTAGGTTCGTTTGCTTCAATTTGTAATATTTTGATGTTACCCTCTTTTACATGAAGCTCTACATTCTGCATAAAGTCGGTACCAATAAGTAACCCGTGTTGCATCAAGTCGTCGGAAACAACATGGACATTTATATCAAAAGAAGTTTCGTCTATAACTATCTTAGCACTAAATTCTCCCAGTGTACTAATATTGTCGGAACCTATTCCCCTGAATTTAATTTTATGTCTCTGTAGACTAGATACACCTATCTCTATGTACTGATCGGCCCGCATCAGACTAAGATCACTCCCGGTATCAATCAAAGCTGTTAGTTTCGTATCGGCTATTATTACATTCTTATAGTATTTACCGCGCGTCGCCGTCGTACTTTGCGCAGTGCTGACGTTATCCTTGGATCGTCTTCTTTTGGGACACATCGAGGATATGTGGCCAAAATCGTTACAATTGAAGCATTTTTTTCCCTTCGCTTTCGATGGGCACTGGTAGCCAACGTGACTCTCGTCGCCGCAATTGTAGCATCTCTTCTTTTCCACAACATCTTCGCGTGCCGTCTTCTTCGTCTTGTCATCGGAACGCCGGTCCTTGGCCCTCTTTGCATTTCCCTCCATCGTCTCGTACTGCAGGAATTTAGCTTTTAATTTCCACACTGTGGTTGTACCCTATAAGATTGTTTTATTAATTTCGTCGTCTTGGATCCCATCGATGATATATTGGATCACCGTTTCGGTCTCAAGATCAGCTTGAGACACAATTTCGAACATCTTATAAATATATTCGTGGTATGACTCGCAGGTGGTCTTTTTTTTTTGGCTCAGCTCTTTACGAACCTTGTGGCTGTTTATTACGTGCAAAAACTAACTTTTCAAAAACCCCTTCAGTTTTTTCCACATTTTTCCGCACTTCTCGAATCGCACAAACAATTTTGCTGTACCACGCAACAGTTTTTTAGCATAAACAATTTTGAACGTCGGACCATTCGCGCAATGTCGCCATCTCATCAAAATCCTGGAGCCATCGGGCGATGTTCAGCTTATCATCTCCGCTGAAAGTCTGAATTGAGTCCTCCACATCTTTAAATGTTAAGAGATGTTTCGTAGTGCCTCGGGGAACGGGTGTAGCGAAAGTCTCTGCCTCGCTACAGGCATCGTCACTATCACTCTCCGCACCGTCGTTCTTGTCTGGTTCTTCGTCACGGTCCTCCTCGGCTGCCAAAGCCCTTTTTAAGCGCGCCACTAAGTCTTCCTTGTTACCAGACGTCTTCAATTTTCGTCGTTTCAACTCATCTTTGAGTTCGACAACCTTCGTTGTGTCGACATTCGATTCGGTCATCCTCTCGATTTGGCCGCTACTTCCCTCGTGGACGTCAATGGTGCTCATCGTGTTTTGGTTTGTGTAAACTGCCACTTTCAACGTTTCACAACTTCACTTTCCGCTATCTCTCGCACAATTCGAATCGCGGTTTTGCGATATCCCGGACGAGCCCCCAAAATTATGAAGGGATATAGGAATCGGAGAGAGAGAGAGAGACTTCGGATAACAAAAAGATAAACTAAAGTTTATTAAAAATATGGTGAGCCTGAGACGTGACTTGCGCCCTTCGTTATCGTCGTTGTCGTCGTCGGTTTCGGACTGCCGTCCCTTCTTGCTTCGGGACGGTTTTGGACCTCCGTGTCCTTTTTATTTCGGTACACGTGGATCGCACGTTTTCCGAGGTTGCCTTCGAAGGAAATCTTCGGCTTTTATTGTTTTATGGTTTGCCAGGCGCATCCTGGCAGACCCCTTCAAAGCTTTCCTTGAAACTACCTAAAAATAACTTAGGGCTACTTTCCGTTACTACATTAATGCGATCGAGACATGCGATTTACTGGATGCGGATACGATAAATACCGGTCTTAATTGTGCGATAGAGATGTGATTATAAATTGCAAAGTACGTCACAAGATTCGGCACTACCCAATGGAAACAAAGTCATGTTTCTCGGTGATTGGTTGCTTGTTCCGCGGGAAAATAAAGAGACGTTACACTCGTAGTGAACAGAGGCGAACAGTGGCGAACGAGGGACTGCACATTCGTCAAGGAAACTTCGACAACGAGGTATGTCACATTTTTTAGTTTTAATTTTCTTTATGAACAGTACTGTCATGAAGCTTCAGAACGTGATAGTACTGCTTTCTTAAGAATAGTTTTACTTTATTTATTGATTTTCTTTCATTTTTGTTCTTCTTTCAGATGTCTGCGCTTGTGTCGAAGCCAGAACCAACGACGGCGACGACGTTATCTTCGGTGCTGCCGCACCACCGCCGCCACCACCACCGCCACCGCCACCACCGATCCCGTCGTCGATGCCGGCAGAGTACGGGACAAAACGTCCAACACGAGCAGGAGAAACCTACCAGATCAAATGACAAGTAAATAAATTTCTTTCTCTTAATTTGTATATGTTCCTATTTTATTATCCCAATATGTACTCCTTCCGATACTGAAGAACATATGTTTTTCCAATTCCTTGTCACTACCATGTTGTAGGTATATTAATAAGTATGAAAAACAGTATCGATAAGATCACTCCATTCAAACAGAGTGATGATGTATCGATTCTGTCTTTCATACTTATTAACATACTTATAATATGGAAGTGACAAAACATCAGAGAAACATCTGTTCTTCAGTATCGGAACAAGTAGGTAATGGAATAATAAAAAAGAAAATATACTAAGATAAATATGGTATTAAAAATAACATGATTAATAGTAAAACTAATAATAAACACATATTATTAGTTTTATGAGATATACTTCATGAAACCAATTCCGAACCCTTCCAATTAGTGAAGAATAAATATGTTCTTCCGATGCCATATGACTACCACATCTCTTAAGTACATTAGTATCGAAAGACAGTTTTGAAAGGATTATATTTCCCTTATAGCAGAATCATGTTATGCACGTTAATGATATTATATATTTATTCAATAATATATAGTAATACAAATGTATTATAAGCATTCAATATGTATTACATCATTATGCTTGAAAGGAGTCATGATGTTTTGTCATTTAATACTAGTGTACTTACTATATGGTAGTGGTATGGCATCGGAAGAACATACCTGTAATTGTTCTTTAGTACTGAAAGAAGTTACGTGTCGAAATCATGTAATATATCTATGAAACTAATAATATATGTATATTATTATCGTATTCGGAAATATATTATATGCTCCTATTACCGTACCATTCTTCATTTGATGCATGTTTTAATAGTAGGATTTCTTTCTTCTTTCAGATACAAACGAGGACGAGCCGGTCGAAGTGGGAGCCGGGGCAGAAGAGGTACCTGTCATCGAGGAGGCCGTGGTCGGGGAGGCGGCGGTCAAAGAAACGTTTTTAACTTTCATTAAGTATTTATTATTAAAACTGTAATCACCAAAATAATTTATTAAAATGTAACCACCGGAAATATGTGTTTTCATTTCTAACTTCCTTAATAATAATTTCAGGGTTCTATAATTATTATAAAGTAAGACATGTCATATTGGCTTGTTTGTTGTTATTAAATGTAATAATTCTTTATTATCACTATCATTTTACGTATGAATTTTAAATTAAAACTATGAATCATTTGCATAACATAATAGTATCAATATAAGAAAAGTATCGATACCAGTACCCGAACTGGAAAGTATTGATGTTAAAACTGGTATCGAAAGAAAACTACAAATTATTTGTAACGTAGACATGAGGAAAGTATCGAGTTATCAGTACACAGAGCTGGAAGTGATAGCGTTGAAACTGGTATTAATATATTTGTTATAATTCATTTTTAGTTTTCTTTCGACACCAGTTTTAATATTCAATCTTTTACTTCTACAATATAATTGATAGATCAAACGAACTTACCAAGTGATGTTCGATCGCAATTATATGAAGAGCCTCGTTCGAGATGATTACAATATAGTACTCCTTTCTTCGTACGATCTTGCCACTATCTTCAGAGTATAAACAAAACAAATGCTTTCCTTCCTCTCCTCTCCCGACATCCTCCGCGATCCTCATATTTTTAGAGCATGCAAAAATGCGGATGATTACTGGGAAAGTTAAGAAACTTGGGGATTTTTTATTCTTTAATACATATATATTGTAGTAGATTTGGGAAAACGGTTACGCCAATGTATAGGCGGACGCGAGCAACCTTTCGGATGTGTCGTGCCGGACTCCCGACAGTGTTGGTTGGGATTTCCATTAATGTCCGAAATAAAGTATCTGTGCCAGTTTCTGGGCCTCGTTTCACTCCGACGCCCCACCGCCGCTCCTAGGTCCCAAAGAGTCAGCAACCCCCTTTCGAACCAACCCCCTCCGATACACCCACACCCCCGCAAATGTTTCTTTTTCAAGAGCAGTTCACCCCTTTAGAGGGATGCTCCCGTGTCGGACGGTACCGTTTATGGATCCTACCGACACGAAATATATTTGTCCCGAGTTTCATGTGAATCCATTCATTATTGATATAAAAAACACTACCTGCCCTTAATTACTATTTATAGTGTCAAATAGTGGTTTTTAGAAAAAAACCAAAAACATCGAAACTCATATTTAATGCAAGCATTAACGGCATGCAGTTTTTATTTCGATCGGTTCATTTTTCGCCGAAAAAGAAAAATTATTGATAAGGACAGTTGACCCCCGTCGAGGGGGTGCAACCTTGTAGCGTAGAATCGTTTCTGGATCATCCTTACACGAGATATATTTATGTCAAATTTCATTGAAATCCGTGGAATGCTTCTATGGAAAAAAAGAATCGATTTTTACATCAAACTTTGAGGGATTGTTTTACCCCTTATGTTTCGTGCACTACAATGCGACGGATCTCGCGCTAACTTTAACGGAAACGCACGCGAGTATTTTCGTGTAATAATGAATGTTTATTTTGCGTATACGGAACAGTGAACTGTGCGACAATGTTTGTATGTTACGACCCGAGCGAAAGAGTTCGCGTTTGAACTAATGGCTAGTCGCGTCGGTACCGGAGAAAGTGCGTTTCTTGGAGGATGAACACATTCTCTCTTGCCAATGGAAATCTCAGGGTATCGAGATCTCGGAGAAAGTTTTGAAAGGGCGGAGTTTTGGAAGGATTTCCGACGATAGGCTGAGAGGAAGAAACGGGCTGCATTTTGTAATGCAGCCGATTGGTTTCAAAGGAACGTAGAAAAGGAAGTCATTGCAGTCAAATAGTTGTAGATGGGGACTGCAAGATGGACTCCTAGAGAAGTACTTCTGAGAAGGAACTCGGAAAAAAACTAAAGAAATATGGTGACAAATTGCCACTCATCAAGCACGTGCCGAAATTAAGAAAGTGAGGCTTAAGCTCTAAAGAAATAAATTGTCCTTCTCGGAAGGTTTGGAAAAGTCTGCGACTCGATGGTTTCCATATGAATCGAGACAGACGGCCGCCCTTAAAGAAGAGACCTCTTAAACATCGGAAAAAGAGAGTCCAGAGCCTTGACCACGGGGGGTTCTACGGCGGTCCTCTACCCTTGGCGGAGAGGTTATGACGGCGCGAAGGGTCGCGCGGTTCGAGCGCGGGTATGCTCGCACCGTTAGCACATTAGTAATGATTTTTTCATTGATCTTAATCTAATCCTAAATTAACGCTACGGTATTGGATCGATCGAGGACGATCCACCCTAGATATCAATTTTAGCACCTGAAAAAAAAATGCATGTCCCTAAGATTTTCGAGTTCTACAACATATATAAAAATTATCGACATCGGAGTGGGACACTTGGGAATGTTTCCTCGTAAATGCACATATATGATAAATGGAACCGACATTATTACTTTCATGGGTGGAGAAGAACTCTAGCATCTATTTCATTTAGATTTATAATTTTGTACTTTATTAATTTATAATTTTTAGAAGAATATACGGTGCGGAAGTAGAACTAGTTTCAAGGAATAATGTTCACAGACTTTGTTACAAATATTTGGTATTTGGCACAACATATTGTTAATTTTAGCATTTCTGTGTGCAGAAGCATCTAGTCTTTTTGATGAGGGGAGAAACGTAGGTGAGACCGGAGCTACAGGTTTCCTAACAAAAAATGTATTTGGCGGAGACTTTTCACACTAAAAGTATGTTTTTGCATTGCTCAATCGAATGATATATTTGAATTACCACTAATTTTCATTCAAACTGAACAACTTGCACTTACACAGCATTCCTATTTTTGTTTCTCCCTTTCGTTTTCTTTTGTTCTCATGGCAATTTCTGTTGCTTATTTTCTTAAATTGACCCTGTTATTTTCCGCAACTTACAACAGGGTAATTCCCCGACCTGGCACGCACGAGATGATAAGTCCTCGTGACCGAATTCGATGTGCGGATTGGATAATAAGCACGGGAGGCGTTGCCCTCCTTGGTTTCGGCCCGACAGCATCGCATCGATCACGGTCATCGATCGCGATCGTCGTAGCCACGCGACAGAAGCGACCGACGCCTTGTTGCGCAACATGGGGCCCCAGCCCCGGCTCGAGACTCTCCTGTGCCAATAGGGCCGCCTGGTCGAACACCAAGGGTGCTCGGTAGCCCTCTTGTCATGGTACCGTCGGACCTTTTGAACGCAACCATGGGCAACAATTCTATGAGCCCGTTTGACTAGTTCCCCCTTTTTCCATTCAGGTCTTCCGTCATCACATTCGCCGTCGCCCACGACTCCAACGACCCGGACATATCGCGACCGTATCGCGCCGGTACTGCTAAGCAAACCGACACGAAGTGTAGACGCATTTAGCGAACTGCAATATTATATCATTTTATATAAAGACAAAAACTTTCTTGTACACACGTGCAAAACTTGGAAACTACTGGGCCGATTTCTATGGATTATTTAACGCACATTGTCCGTATGATGTTGTGAAGTTTATAGGTTTCGTCTTATTGCTCTATCGCATCAGGAAGGTTAGCGATGAATCGAAATGTTAATTAAATTATTAAAAAATGCCCAACAAGTCCGGCAGAAACGAGGATAAAACAACTGTTTATGACAAGTGGATGATGATCTTAATGAGAAAAGTCGGTGAGCAAACCGCCATGCGAGTGTTATCTTGACTCCCGTGCGAAGCCGTGAGGGAAAGCTAGTATATTGTGTGGTCCAGTAACTATTAGCAACTTCAATATCTTCAAAGCATTGAGTGTGAAATAATGTATGTAACAGAAATTGCACTGAGCAGAAGGAGTCAGATGGCAGTAACGATTTGTTTGTAGGTAAAGTTACTTCGAAGATATGAAAGTTGACTTTTTTTTTTTTATAGAATGCCATGTCTTTGCATCTACCATTTGATAACGTCTCTGCAGACGAATAATGAGTTTTTCATCTCTTTTGCAGATCGTAAACGAATACACGGACTGGGAAAGAACAGTGCAGCATCCAGTGAATACCAGAGACGCGTGTGTTCAAGCACTTAGTGACGCACAGTTTGTAGCACCTTTAGTGCAAACAGGAGACCTTTTTACATTAAGACACATAAAGAAACCAAACAATCCCCACTTGGCTTCTGTTCCCGATGATGACACGGAACCAATGCCAAAAATCTATTTCTACGTTTTCGATTACCAAACTAAAGATGGCGACTATCCGCAGGTGAGTGCTGAAACTGAAGCAAAAAAACAGCTAAATGAGACTCAGTCTATTTTTACATTCCTTTGATTAACTGTAACCTTAAGAATGAATTCTTATTTTACAGAGTAAGGTAAGTTGTAATTGATATGAAAAAGGGAAAAGGACTGAGAAATTCCACTTGATAGTGTTACGTAGACACCCTCCGTACCCTAACTTAGGGAAAAACCCATTTTCCGATCATCGGAGCTAGCCATGGAAATCCGAATACGGAAACGCGATTAGAAAACTCTTGCGAAAGGATCCAACACTAAATCACCGGACACAACAAGTTCATCGGCCAAGACAACTTCAAAAGTCATCGATCGACCCGCGGCGAATAAACTGATGACTACGCACGCGTCAGCACGACCCAGAAGCGCCACCTTCACCTGGGCCCTAGGATCTCCCACCAATCGGAACACTCTGTTAATAAAACCAGCCTTCAGATCGATACGACAAGTTATACGTCTTCAGTCAATTGTCATATTTCAGTGTCATATCGCCGGTCATTCTCAACGTCGGCAACCTCGAGTGGAGCTCCTGGTCCCCGGTACTCCGTTCCTAGCGAGTCAGAGACCGAAACCATAGGAGTCCCTGCCAAGGACCACTATCCTGCGAACTGCAGTAGCGCCATCCGGTACTCCAGCGATCCAACCACCGAGTCAGGACTAGACGGCGGCACTGCGACTTCCGTTGGACGGGAGGCTTCTAGGAGACCTCCAACCCTAGGGCATGCTACGGGATGAAGGTGTTCACGCACAGTCATCCGGTTGGGTCGATCAAAATAGACTGTCACCGAATCCGTCCGCTGATCAAGCTAGGTAGAGGATCCTTCGCAAGCTCGGTTCATCCGCATTTCATTCTAGTTTATTTCTTAACCCCTCATCTCCGACCAAACCGAATTCTAACCATTATCGCGATTTCCTTGCCTTGCTCCGGTCAATCGGATAGATTAAGAACCCATTAACCTCCGTCAAACAGCTGAGCTCGAAATCTCAGCATCGCGAGACAGACTAGAATCACGCGTAGACCGCCATTAAGCAGCAAAGAATTCCCGCGTCAGCACTTCGGTGTCCAGTAGCCTCCCGCCGCTAAAGTGCGCTATCATGACACCTGAACCGCCGCGACGCGGAAGTATAATAACCCAGAGAAAATTAGGTCAAGGCACCTCGGGTGCCCCTCCCAGCTGATTGTAATTTAGTCCCCACGGACAAGTAAATGCAACTATCATAGTACACTAGCCACATTGCTATTCGTTCGAACCCCTGTTTTTTTTTTTTAATCCTCACTCCCCTAGATCCCACCAGAGGAATTGATATAGTCGCTCGTATCAATCTCCTCACAAATTAGAATACTCGTTACGCGCAAGATCCGGGTAATCTCTATCCGAATCACACCGGCCTCGCATCCGCTCGGCCGCCACGTAACACCGCCAAGGGTAGAGTACCGCTAGATAAGAAACGAGCATGGACGCAAAATAAGGCATCGCGCACTATAAACAACGAAGAACTGGAAGCCAGCCGCACCGCATACTGCGAGGCCAGGAAAGAACTGCGGGTTAGCATCATAATCGCCAAACGCAAATGTTGGGATCGTATCGTCAAGGCGGTAGACGATAGTCCATTGGGGGACGGCTGTCCCATAGCGTGCAAGAGAATCGGAGTCAGGGAACAATTAAAAATGACTACTGGCAAGATCGACTTTGGAGATATATTGTTTCCTACAAAATCAATCACAGTATGGGAGAGAGAAAATAGATCCCAACCGCTGTCCCCAATTACAGTGGACGACGTCGCAAAGGCCGCCGCAAGACTTAAGCCAAATAAAGCACCGGGCCCTGACGGTCTACCACCCGAAGCTGTCAAAATCGCTGCCTGCATCCACCCGAAGGTTTTTGTGAGGGTCTACAACGATATTTTGTCTACAGGAGACATCCCTTAAAAGTGGAATCCGCCAGACTTGCTCTGGTTCCAAAACCTGGCAAGCCATTAGGGTCAATACCAAGACCAATATGCCTTATTGACACATCGGCGAAGGTGCTGGAACGCATCATCATTACACGCCTGAACGAAGAACTCGATGCACGGGGAGGATTATCCGACAACCAGTTCGGCTTCCGCAAAGGGAGGTCTACAGTAGAGGCAATACAGGAGGTAGTTCGTATAGCTCGCTCTACAAACGAGGGCAACTGGAGACAACGAGAAATCTGTCTCGCAGTCGCCTTAGATGTTAACAATGCTTTCAATACTGCCCCCTGACGACCAATCGTTGAGTCTCTTAAACGTAGAGGAGTTTCGATATACTTAGTACAACTCATAATGAGCTATTTCACTGACAGGAGCCTCCTAGTCGACGAAATAACAAGACCAGTGACATGTGGAGTCCCTCAGGGCTCGGTCCTTGGGCCGCTACTGTGGAATGTCCTATATGACGGCATGCTGGAGCTTGAGAACCTCCCTGGCGACTCAGGTTGCCGCTTGGTCGCGTTCGCCGATGACTCAATTGTTGTTGTAAGTGACACAAATGAGGATGGCGTTGTGGCTAAAGCCGAGACCATGATCTCCGCAATCAGCGCCTGGATGATAGAGAACGAGCTGGAACTTGCTCCTGCGAAATTAGAAGTGATTGCTCAAAAACACGTGCGCGAGATGTCAGTGGATATTCTAGGCATTGCGAAGACCGCCAAGACTACCATTAAATACCTCGGAGTATACCTCGACCATAGGCTCTCGTGGAACCACCACATAGATAGCACCGCCGAAAAAGCCGAAGGAACTGCTATGACCTTACGTAAACTAATTCCCAGAATAAGTGATCCTAAAACCTGTATCTGGCGATTCCTCAATACGATGGTAACCACCATTCTACTGTATGCTGCCCCTGTACGGGCTGAAGCCCTCAAAACCGGTAGACTCAGAAAACGTTTGCTGAAGACTCAACGGAGCGCGTTAATAAGGGTTTGCTGTGCGTACCGCACAGTATCGACCATGGCTCTGCAAATCATCGCTTCAGTCCCGCCAATTGACCTATCAAATTGATCCTTCAAACCCTCTTTTTAATCCACACTCCCCTAGATCCCACCAGAGGAATTAATCTAGCCACTCGGATCAATCTCCTCACAAGATTAGAATACTCATTACGCGCAAAATTCAGATAATCTGTATCCAAACCATCCCGGTCTCGTATCTGCTCGGCCGCCCCGTAACTTTAGTTGCATTGAGAATTTAACCTATTCGAGGCCGGAATATTATTAGAAAATAATCCTTTGGAGTTGCAGTGTTTCTGATTATATTGAACTCCACTCTTGAATGTCAGTTTGACGTATGTCTGCTGTGCTGTTAACTAGATTGGATAGGTATCATGCAAAAAGAACATTTGGTGCATTATCGGCTTCGAATGGACTAAAACTTTTATACAGCAACGTAAGCTGAGAGAACATGTGTTTCTCTTATATAATGTAGCTTTGAACTCTTATAAGTAAAACTTCAACGCCTCTATTAAAGAAAGTTTCTAATCATAAATTATTGGTACGTGATATTAAAAGGGAATGCGCGGAACTCTCCCACAGTAAAAGTGAAATTTCTTTAGACTGGATGAAAGGGATAGAACTAATGGTAATCATATTCAAAATACACAACGAATTTTCCTAGAAATGATTAGCTGTCATTATGTCCTTTATTTGAAAAAAACTACAATAAACCTTCAGAAGTAGCAATACCCAGGCACCCCACGAAGTGGAATATCCTTATATTAACTATATGAATTAGAGTAGTATAACAGTGGCGGTTCTTGACACAGATTCCTGCACCGACATATTACTGACACCTCGAGAGCCTTCGACAGTTCTCGTCCATGCTAACCGCCCGTCGCCGAGCGTGAGATGACGTCATCGGATCCGCCGTCGAGCCTCGATTTCCGAGAATTTGCCTAGCATTCGGGGAATATGACTGGAATACTGCGATTTACCTTCGCGCCCAAGGTAGTTCACCCTAGCGTCCACAGATGGCGCCACCTGACGAGGGTATGTGGCGGGCCCGGGACGAAGACCGGCCATCGACCACCAGGGGCGTAGCGCGACGAGCGCGATGCGTTCAGGACAGGGCAAACTGCGTTACCCCGCGTGCACATTACTGTACTTACCTCGAACCAAAAGACGACTACGTCGTAAAATGTTTTAAAACGGTTGAAAAATCGAGGAGAAGACTTTGTGACCAATTCTAGAGCGCACGTGGAAATCCGCTCCTTTTTCTGATCCTTTCGGATCCTTCGAGTTTCTCTCAATGCCATTTGGATTACGCAACGCAGCCCAAACATTCCAACGCTTTATCGACACAGTATTGCGAGGCTTGGAATTCGTCTACTGTTACCTGGATGACATTTTGATCGCCTCTTCCACCAAGGAGGAACACCAGAAGCACTTGCGCACCGTACTCGAGCGCCTTACAGAGTACGGCCTATCGATTAACCCAGCAAAATGCGTATTCGGAAAATCGGAAGTAGCATACTTAGGCTACACGATTTCAGCCGAAGGCACCAAACCCGCACAGGCTACAGGCCATCCGCGAGTACAAGAAACGACAGACAATAGTAGAACTACGCAGATTCTTAGGCGTTCTCAACTTTTACAGACGTTTCGTGAAAACAGCGGCCAATGTCCAGGCCCCATTGAACAACTTAGTGAAGGATTCAAAGAAGAACGACAAACGACCGGTACCGTGGACCACGGAGACCGAGCAGGCTTTCGAACTGTGCAAAGCAAGCCTGGCGAATGCAACCCTCCTCGTCCACCCACGTGAAAACGCAGATCTCTTGTTGACGACCAACGCTTCATCCGTAGCAGTAGGAGCATCACTGGAACAACTACACGCAGACGGTACCTGGCACCCACTCGAGTTCTTCTCCAAAAAATTGAGCCCAACAGAACAACGGTACAGTACGTATGACCGCGAACTACTCGCAATCTACTCAGCAATCCATTTCTTCAAACATATGCTGGAAGCTAGACATTTTGTGGTACGAACAGACCACAAGCCTCTTACGTACGCATTTACCCAAAAACCAGAGAAAGCATTATCTCGACAACTACGGCACTTAGACTTTATATCACAATTCACCACAGAAATAATCTATTTGGCGGGACCCGAAAACACGGTAGCAGACGCTTTTTCAAGACTGGAACAAATCAATATGCCAGTCATCGTGACTATCCAACAACTTCAGGAAGCCCAGGAGGAGGACGTGGAACTCCGGCAACTCCTGCGGTCCAACACGACTGTCAAACTTCAGAAACTGACACTCGACAAAGAGGGAATAATATACTGCGACGTCTCGACCGGAAATATACGACCATACGTGCCCGGTAAGCTACGCAAGCAAATATTTCAAGCTGTCCATGGCCTTTCACATACGGGTGGACGATCAACGTGCCGAGCTGTCCGTCAGAAATTCGTATGGCCAGGGATTAAAAAAGACATCCTCCAGTGGGCAAGATCCTGCGTACCGTGCCAACGCTCCAAAATACAGAGGCATACAAAGAACGCACCAGGACGATTCGCTCCAACACACGGGAGGTTTGAACACATACACCTGGATATAGTCGGGCCGTTGCCCCCGGTCCAGGGATACAAATACTTGCTCACAATGATCGATCGCTTCACTAGGTGGCCGGAAGCAGTCCCTTTAAAAGACATCAGCGCTGACACTGTAGCAACAGCATTTTACACGAGCTGGGTAGCTCGCTTCGGTTCCTCTCGAACACTCACCACGGACCAGGGAGCACAATTCGAGGCACTGCTATTCCGAGCTTTGACTTACCTGGTGGGAGCCCAGAGAACTCGTAGCTCACCCTATCACCCAGCTGCCAACGGCATGCTCGAACGCTGGCATCGGTCGCTCAAAGCGGCACTAATGTGTCACGGGTCGACACCGTGGGTAGAACTATTTCCTACCGTCCTGCTGGGACTGAGAACATGCTACAAAGAGGACCTCAAAGCATCAGCAGCCGAACTGGTCTACGGCACACCACTCAGAGTGCCCGGGGAATTCTTCACCAGCGAAGACATAAACCCCAATCCACAAATATTTGTTGAGAAGTTCAGGGAACATATGAGAAAACTGCGCGCCACGCCAGCAGCCCATCACGCCAAGAGAAGTATCTTTGCACACAAAGACCTTTTCTCGTTTTCACATGTTTTTATCAGGGACGAGACCGTTCGCAAGCCGTTGGAGCCACCCTACCTAGGACCTTTCAAGGTAGTGGAACACATAAACGAACGATTATTCAAGATTAACATTGACGGAGAGGAGAAAAACATCTCCACAGAGCGGCTGAAACCAGCGCATTTAGTCAACCAGGAGGCTTTAGCGGAGCCAAGCTTGGAACCAAGCACCAGTACCGACACTGCAAGGCCAGAGGCGTCGCTGAAAACCTACGCACGCATCAAGAAGACAGTATCGTTCGTAACCACCTCACTCGAAGGGGGGAGTACTGCGGCGGGCCCGGGACGAAGTCCGGCCATCGACCACCAGGGACGTAGCGCGCGACGAGCGCGATGCGTTCAGGACGGGGCAAACTGCGTTACCCCGCGTGCACATTACTGTTCTTACCTCGAACCAAAGACGACTACGTCGTAAAATGTTTTAAAACGGTTGAAAAAGCGAGGAGAAGACTTTGTGACCAATTCTATAGCGCACGTGGAAATCCGCTCCTTTATCTGTGATAATAAACCGATAACTATAGATAAAGTGGTGAAATATATTTGACGACCACCACAGGTACGTGTCTGTGCTACATTGCTTGCACGCGCGCGAACCCCGTAAAACGCCTCGAGCAACGTTTTCGGAGCACCCCCCGCGCCTATCGGAAGGGTCTGGAACGTTCTAGAACATTCCATTGCGCAAGAGGGTGTCGCAATGAGGCCCGAATTCCAAGAATCGAAGTCTTCCATTTGCATGCGACGTTCTACTGGTAATCCAACGGAGACCCGATGGTCGACCTTGTAGCAGGATCGACTTCATAGCCGCTGTCACATCTTTAGCGCTTTTACTCCTTGTTGCCACGGTCCAAGCGACTTTCGAAAATACATCTATGACGGTTAGAAGATACTTGTAATTGCGGTTTTCTTTTGCATACTCTGAGATGTCAACGAGATTCGCTTACCGTTTCTTAACTAACCCTCGGACGTCACTATGTTGATGTCGATAGTTCCTCCGGGCAGATTTATGCAGCTCTTTCACCACCTCTGCTTTCTTTTCCATTCATTCTCCAGTGTAGTTAGACAGGCATCCAATCGGGAAATGATGTCGGAGTTGCGAATCGTCAACTCTTGTGCCTGTATATCAAAATCAGCCGTCAAGCGGTTCAACACTTCCTTCACAGTAGACTCGAGAACTTGCGGGATTGCGCTGTTGTCATCGATATCATGGCGCAATCTGCTCGTTACTTTAAATACAGTACCGAATTCCTGCTTTACTACAGATTTCATAAGATTTAAAGTTACTGCATCATGCTCATCCTTGGGACTGACGACGTTGCACAGCCTCTTGGCGTATATATCGTACTCGCCATCGTACTCAATATCGTACATCGCCATTTAAAGCCGATACCAGGAAGACCGCGAATACTCGCAGCCGTGGATTTGTTACACAATTGACGTCTAAACACGTCGATACTGTAACGGGTCAAGCGGCTAACATGAGCCACTGTACGTTAGAACCATTAATTCGGCGCTATTCGAGTATGCGCAGTAAGATTTGTGAGTAAGAGTAGGGAGGCCTCGGGAGAGGGAAGTGCGGCTCGCGAGCGAGGAGCATCGCGAGAGAAGTCACTAAGTCTGGGATATCGATCGGACATCGATCAACGACTTTTATTCTCTTGGTTCGGGATACCGAGATCGTGCGCATTGAGAACTTATAAGTCCCTAAATTGTGGGAGTAAATCGGATACACGCGATCGCGTCGAAACAGATTTTGGGTTGAAGAATTCGGAGTACTTGAGAATCACCTCGTTAAGAAGCTGTTCGTTCCTCGGTGACCGAGTATTGCTGCTCTCGATCCGAGCCGGACAGTGCTCTGACGAGAAGTCGCTCTTTAGAGTTTCGTCCCAAATTCGATGACCGAGCTTTGCCGCTCACAATTCGATTCCGAAGGAGACTCTCAATAAGAGTGAATTCACTTGATTTGATTATTTTCAGGTCCATGTTCCAGTGGGTCTGACATAGCGACCACACCCACATCCTATTTTCTCAAATACCTGTCTATTACAATCCTACACTTTTATCCTCAAAATCGCACGTTGCGATTGATAGCAGAAGTCCTAATCCTCAAAGCCTTAACCCAGCCAATATCCGAGGCTGGATAACATAATTTAAGTGATACTAAAACCCGAAGGAATTAACTCCGGATGAAACATACATCCGTGGTCGACTTTAGTCCGCGAAACCAATTTTGAGTGCATTCTTTCAATTAGGGCTGATCAGCCACCCGAATTAGGTGTTAATTTCTCATACGTGTTGTTAATTAACAACATCGCTTTCCAATCCCACCAACGGTTAGATTTTGATTCAAACGCGTCGGTAGGAACTCGACACGTGGGGAAGGGGTACGCGGAGGTCGCGTAGACGGTTGTTAGTCCCCTATTTGAATTCTACCCCAAACCACCGATCCACATAACCTTTACATCCCATGTTTCCATATTCCATGTGGATTCTATGATGAACGAATAGAACGCACCGATAATGGAATAAGTCGTTCTCACTGAGGATCATTTCCTTTCCTATCCNGATCAATTCCTTTCCTATCCTTTCCTTTTCGAGTTCAACGCATGACTCAGGGAAAATCCCTTTAATCCAATTAGGACTGCATCGGCTGAAAATCAAAGGTGCCGAAAATCCGAGCATTTTCCCGGAAATTTAAATCGCCAATTCCACTTAGACGGGACGGCGCCCGAGCGCTTACCATTAGAAAAACTCGCTCGAACCGGTTCTCGCGGACAGGCCTTCCGAAATCCACAATATTGACGCGCTCAGCTGATCGTTCGTAAACGCTCTCCTCGCTCTCTCGCCAGTCTCTTTCTTTCCTTAACTTTAAAATTTAATTAATTTAGGTCTCAGGAGTCGTGAGGCTCGAACCCTCGACGGATGCAGTTTCTAGGTGCATAGGCACCGACAAAACTGCATACCATTACAATATCGTCCCGCGTCGGTCGCATATGCCACTCATCGCAAAATGGCACCAATCGCATAACTCTAAGTCCATAAAAAGGCGCATGAAAGCGAGCGCGCAATGAAGTTTCGGGGTTATAATTGATTTTCTACTGTAGTGGACCCTATTTGTTTGATTTAAGCCGTGCATACTCTCTATCTTTGCCAAATTGCGTTTTATTGCGAATCTACCGTAATTTTGGATTGTTTCGATCCCGGTCCACTTTCAGAGGCCCAATTTCGTAAGTCACAATTCGATTAATTGGCTTCCTCCAACCAAATATATCTGGCATTTCGTGCGGTTGTCTGGAGAGAATTCCTTGCCAGGCCCGATTATCTTTGAGAGCAGCCTTCTGTCGAACCCCGTTTTTTTGTAAATATCTATTATACGAGGCCTAAATTGTTCGATAACTTATTTCTCTAATTTTTTTATTGTTCGAATAAATGTGTAAATTCTTCATTGGCTGTATTGGCGTTTTGATTTCCATGACTGGACTTTTCTGATTCTTCTGATTACACCGATTTAAGTTTTTCCCACAATTCTTGGAGTTTTTCCAATCCCATAGTCTGGTCTTACCGAAATAAACACTACATCTATAATATACAGGGTGTTAGAAAATTCTGAAAACAGTCAAATATTTTGAAAACGAAACATATTTGTGAAAAAAGTTTCATACCAAAATTTTAAGGTTTCAAAAGTTCTATAGAATGGTCATACCCGTCTAACCTTGAGTAGAGGGATTACAGTCACATTAAAGTCAAAATGATTCTTTTTAAACGGAAAATCTCATTATTTATCAGGCAGTATTTAGAGTAATGGTAAGGTTTTTCCAAAACACTGGTCGATGATCAATTTTTATGAAGTATTGCCTGACTTATGAACTTTAAAATTTACGGTGCCGCCAGTGTTAGCAATACCCAGGATACACCGCGTCAAGGTAGCGTGGTTAAACATAACATCCCTGTCTGCGCGTGCGTGCGTATGTGGAGTGCACGAGCTATGTGATGCCTGTGTGTGTGCACGCGCGCAAGAGTGGTTATGTGCTTCACTTGATTAGATGTTTAAATTATCTTCCGTCTACAGCCTAACAATCACCTGGCCATACATAAAATTCATTAAAAACATTTTGTCTTATCTCGTGCCGTGCGTATAAAATAAATAAAGATCTAGGTTGTATCGCATTCCTCTTTCTTCACTTTTTACGCCCCAAGCCGTAGTTTCGTTTCAAATCCGCATCGCGATAAAATTAATCCCATCAAAAAACACCCGCAATAAAAAAAACAAATTCGTTGACTGGTGTTACGTCCTACATAACCCACTACTATAATTACACATTAGTAAGTATTATAATTATTAAAAATATTATATTATGTAGCTCTTCGATTTATTCTATTATTTCTACGAACCATGCGTGCGTCAGAAATATTCAACAAATATGTAACCTTTGTACTGAAGAGCGAGAGAGATAGAGAGAGTTCTTAACCCTTTCGTTACGGCAGTCCACTCCGCCGGTGTAACGCCACTGAATGGGCCACCGCGTCGAAAAGTGTGAACATTGCACGTCGGTAGTCTTCGGTGTTCACACTTACGTGTTTCAACGCCTCCTTGGTATTCTCTTGAATGTACACTTCTTTAAGCGTTACATAACAACTGTTTCGTCGTATTATATAAGAAACATGGAAATGAGTATATTCTATGCATATTCATCTATTTACAGATTTCACTATTATTATAAATAAAAATACAATTTAGGGTAATTAAGATATCAAATTATAGTTCTTAATAACTTAATTGAGAATGGTAAATTTTAAAACAAGGATAGACGCACTAGCCTACATTACAATTTTTGCATTCGTACCTACAAGGAAACATTCCCAAGTGTCTGCCCCTGATTTTATTGATTGTCATACATGTTGAAGAACACAAAAATCTAAGAAAAACGTGTTTTTTATATTTGCAATGGTCCACATTAAAGGGGTGAAACAATCTCTTAAAATTTGGCGAAAATTCGATTTTTAGTGGAGGGATTTCGACGAAACTCGGTATAAACGTATTCTGTATAAGGACGGTGAAATAACTATTGTCCGGCAACGCCCCCCCCCCCCCCTCCCCCAAGGGGGTGAACTAACCTCAGGCAACATTTTTTTGTAATATCTATTAAACAAGTACTCCTACTTCAATTCCACTTACGTGACCTGATTACTCACAAAAAATGAAGAAATACGTGTTTTTTACTTTTTGCCAATAAACATTTACACATCCGTTGTAAACAATGAATGTAGATGGTATACGGGTGTATTCCAACTAGCTTTATTGGGTTATATCGTGGCCAATTCATTGTACATAAATCCTGTGAACGTGCTAATTTCTCCAAATGTCGTTGGTTTTCATACCATGCAATTATTTATAAATAAATTTAAAAAAAAGATTAAGAGACTAAAATAGTTTTGCAACAGATCCGATGAAGCAGTCATCACCCGTTTCTAACTAGTAATACAATCTCCTTGGTGAAACGGTAAAATTGGATTTTTACAGTTTTAATGTCTATGTGTATAATTTGGAAAAATGTTGTGAAGCGTATTTTTGATATTGTCCTTTTACATAATTATGACGTGTAATGGTATGCAGTTTTGTCAGTGCCTATGCATGCATTCATGATCTGCGATGAGGTACTCGTTTAATTTTCTTGCGTCTAAGCAGAGTCGTACCGACCCGTCCTTTTTCATTACAGTCACCATCGGATTGACATACGGACTGTTCGATCGTTGAATTATATTTAAATCGAGCATGCGTTGAATTTCTAAGTCCACGCTTTCTCTATGTGCCATTGGGACTGGATAAGTTTTTTGTCGAAACGGCTCGTGTTTAATTAATTCTAACCGGTGCTGATAAATTTTTATTCGTCCCGGTCTTTTATCGAAAATCGCTCGGAATCTATGTACGAGATCAAAAAATTTTTTCTTTTCTTTATCGTTGAGTCCATTGCACTCGTCGACCTTTGCTTTTATTTCTTCTGGGCTAATCCATGGATCTTCGGCTTTCTGGATTGCCCGAGCTCCGTTGCACATTGCTTGTCCGACTTTTCCGGCGTACGTCTCCTCCCTGGAATCTGTCGCTATGCCTCTCTCAGAAATTGGTGCAAGAGTAGTTTCGTTCTTACTGTCTTTCAATGTGATAATTCGCGTTCCGAAATCTATGATCCCCTGCCACCGTTCAAGGCTATCTACTCCCAGGATACAGTTTTTTATTAATTTTGGAACGACTAGGTATGCAACGTGGATCCTTCGTTCAGCTATTAGCGTTTCCGCGTAAATTTGTTTTGTGAGCATGACCGGTTTCATTCCGGTGGCCCCAATTAGTTGCGTCCTCCTAACTGGTAGGGTAGGACAATTCTCTAATTTTTCTTCATATTTTTTATAAAACTGTTCCGAGATACATGTTACCTCGCTTCAGGTGTCGATAAGGGCTTGCACAGATATTCCTTCTATTTGAACTTCCATTGACGGACATTTTACTATTTCTTTCTCTTGTCCTTCTTCCTGCGTTTCTTCTGATAAGTCTTCTCGCATATCGCGAGCCAAGATGTTGCAGCTTATTTCTTCGGTTACTTTTTTTTCCTGATGATCCGTTACAGTCGGCAATTGGTATTTTGTAGTGTTTTGTTGAGCTCCTAAGTGTTCTTCATGGGTGCGTTGCGTCGGTAATTCGGAGTCCGTTTTTTGTATTTCTTGTACCGATGCAACGCCTACTCGTTTCCCGACCGCTGCCAAGGTTGATGTTCGTTGAGTCTTTGATTGTTACGGCCCTCTTCGTGTCTGTTATC
>NW_019394927.1:1886-30499 GCF_000612105.2 Orussus abietinus | reverse complement strand
GCATACTCCACCTGTCGTTTTCGTACAATAATTATAAAGAAATCGAAGTAAAACTCCAGAAATCCTCTGGATTCATGCTTTCTGGGGCCCTAATTTAAGAATATTATTTTCATAATATTTGTATATTATTTGCTCCACGTCTTTCGTAATATCTTTCTTACAGATATACAAATACGTTTCATTTCAATATAAGTATTTTTTAAATATTATCTGCCGAATACATAAACGTTTTAAAGATATTTAAAATCAAAATAATACGTTTTACTCCCATAATGAAATACCGGAACGAAAACATTGCACAAATTTGTCGTGTTCTTTGATACCAAATTAAGTGTCCGATAATAATCGTACAGTAAATAATGCATTTTTATTATATTTCACAAATTAAAAATATAATTTCGATAAACGTTTCTAAATAATTAAAACTAAATACGTCATTGTGGTTTTCAACAAATATTTTAGATATCTTTGAATGAAATCTACGAGACATCTTAAAAAATCTGTCGCTTGAGATATTTAGCAAAGATTACAATAAATATATAGAAATTATTCTGTGGTATTAGGGAAGGCATCATTCGAGGTAAAGTGCAATTTACATAGCGGCATTTTGACGGTATCTAAAAGTCAAGGGAAAAATGGGAACGATAAGAGGGAAGAGAGTCGCGGTCTGATATGGCGGCATTTCTTAAAATAGTACGACAATGGCCCAAATTGCTTCTCGGTTTGACCTTTTGCCGCCGTTTGAACTGTCTTCGGAAATGGAAACAGATTGTCGACGTCGTTGCTCGTTTCAAAGTGGCTTCTACGCGATTTCACTGATACCGCATGCCTCCCGATAAGGGGAAGTCGACGAGAGAAAAGTATTATCAATCGCCGGGAGTCAAGGCCGAAGGAAAGGAAGCAATGGCGAGATCCTCCCTTCGAAGAGTTGCTTTATACGGTGATTAAAAAATTTTATTAAATAAATCCAGCACAATTTTCGGTAACATTATTTTCATTTAACACATTCCACCTAACTCTGTACGTTAATGCACTAACTCGTAAATGATTGACTGAGATTGACGTTTCTTTAAATCGTGAAATCCACTTTTTAATTTATAATATTATAATATCATATTACTTTGTCATTCATTTTCATTTTAATTAAGAAATAACATTTTGAATAACGTGTTCATTTTGCCAAGCAATACGGAGGTAATCAATATGTTGGAAATTCGTCAAATCTGTCTTATACTTTTTACAAATTCTCAAATTCTTTCCGAGATAACGTATCTGTTTGTTGTACGAGTTTAAAAGTATAAATATGTTGCCATTATTATTGCCTATTATCGGGTTTAAGCACTTTGTAAAGCCCTTTCGTAGTTCTTTTGATTCCATACAAGGTATTTTATTTTTAATATTAAATTCCCTTATCGGCAAAGGCACGGCTTGCCCACGTTGGAATTTTCTACGGAATATTTTCTCGACCTCCTTGACCACATGACATCAAAATAAATTCCGTAGATGTAACGAGTTCCCACGAGATTCCATTAGAGACAGTTTATTCAAGTAAATTTAATTTCGCGTATACATCTCGGTTACTTCGAGGATCCGCACCGTTTCCTCGAGAATTTTCTATTTTCTGTCTCATGCATTTTCACTCGAACGCTTTCCATCGCCGTTTCCTTTTCCACTGCATTTCTTCTTCCTTCGTGTCACGGAGGAAATAGCGTACATATATTTATTCCGAAGGAGTCGTATAGAGCTCTAATATTTCTTCGCACTACCTACGAAATCTTTCTTTGTTTATTCTTCCGATTTTTCTTTTATAAATAATCGCAGCCGATATACTCTTTCACATCCTACTTTCAATCGACACTTAAGATCATATGAAAGAGACAGAATATATATATAGGCTGTCTCTTTCATATNGCAAATATTTCAAATGCCTGGTAAATATTTACAAAATGTACGATATTCGTTAAATATATAGAAAATATAGGAGAAATATTTTGTGCTACTAGGGCGGTAACTGTTTCAGGTGGTATATCAGTCAGCGAAGACTTTTTTACCGACGGCGATGAAATTTTCCAGGGTCTCTGGTATCACCTCGGCTCGGCCATATAATGTTAGAGTGATAAGGTAATTACTGAACGTTAATAATAAATAGGGGAGAGGTGAAGGAGAATTTTCGTGCCGTACCCCGTAAAGTCGGGGAAAGTTTGCTCTCCGCAAAGGCGTTTCCGTCATAAAGAATTACCCGCGAAAGGACACGGGGATCCTGGGGATCCTGGGGATCCCAGCTGCTAGTTCCTATCCCTATCACGCTTTGTCAGAAATTCCTGGAGGTCTGTGGATCGGGCTGGATGTCCAGGAAAGTTTCCGCATCCGGGAGGAAAAGAATGGCTCGACAGGGGGTGTGGACTGGCCAAGAAATTCGGAAAAAGGACCAAAAGGACCTCCCCTTCCAACGAGTCGAACTTCACGAGGACTTCGAATAACTTCTATTTCGACCCGACGGTTCTTTTGCGTGAATTTGATTACATGGGTTGAACCCAGCAATGGATTCTCTATTATCCAAAGTCGTTTACCGGACTACTCGACCGAGAACGCACTTTAAGGTGAAGTGCAACCTCTCTTAAGTCAGTCGACTCGAATAAGACACTTTTTTTTTAAAGATATAGAATCGAACTGGGTGAAACTTTGACGCATGAGCGCCTAGGAATTATCCTGACACTTTCAAAATTTGGATTTTTTTTTTAAATTGTTTGACTTAGCTCGGACTAGAAACAAAATGGTGTCAAGCTCTTATATTTCGATTGATATCCAACTATGGAAGGCTCTAATATGAGAAGCGAACGTGTCAGGAATTAAGAACGACTATTTAGAACACTCTGGTAATCGATAAACTCGCATTTGAACGGGATAAAGGCAAAGAAGTGTCTTATGCGCTTCTGTACTAAACGAAAGTAACACGAGGTCTCGGAGAGAAAATTTAGTTGACACTAAAATCACAGATGGCGCAGAGTGGCACTCTACAGTCAATTATGGCCTCAGAAACCATGAATTCAAAGGATTTCTGGTGTTTGATTTGTTTATAATTATTGTAGGAAAACAATAGGTGAAGTGTGCCATTCAATACAATACCCAATATAATTCGACACAGCTGTCAATATAAAAATGAACGTCGGCAAAATAGGTATTAAAACAAAATCTTTCTTCACCAACGTCGATCAAGTTCCTCGACGTGTCTCGCTTCACCTTAACTATCCAAATAAAAATTAAATCTGCAAAGGAAGTAAAAACAATTTTCCAAGATACTATTAATTGGTCTAAAAGTACATTTTAAGGAGGTACATAAAGTGCAACCAAATAACACCTATGCTCAACAGTGTACACCTTCGACAATTTTTAAGAGATAAAACATCCTAACGAGCCTCTGCAGCTTTTCCTTGTAAAATGATCTATCTTAGAATATGGATGGAATTATCTATCTTGCATAGATCTGCGAATTTTTAGCAGTAAATTGAAATTTTGCCCGTAGGACTACAAATCCCGCGGATATCTGACTTCGTTTCGTTCAAATGGCCAAAACTTGCGTAATAGCTTTTTAAGTATTTCACGCAGTCGATATTGAATATTGCATAAAGGAAGACCTGGGACATCTGGGTCACGAAAAAATTATTGATGAATCCACGGCCTGGCGTTTTCGTTCTGGTGGCAGGCCAAAAGATCCCGATAGTTATTCCCTTTACTTCATCAGCCCCTCCAGGTTTCCTCTATGGTCAGATCCCGTGGGAATTTAACCCAAGTCGAGTAGGGAACGGGGTCCCTTCGAATTCGCAACTTCATCGTTTTCTCGCTTCCTCACTTTCTCGCCCTTTTTATCCCTCGGCCTTTTATCTTTCCCCTTTTTCTCCTCCGTCAGGGCCAACGGCGATGACTCTCCCTTTTCAATTTGCACGAGTCAAGAGGGAGACATTTCCATTTTGATCCTCCCTTTTGGAAACGCGTTATCGCCGGGCCTCTGGAAAATGGAACTCGGCAGGAAATTGTATTTTTCGAGCAATTGTTTTCTTATTTCACCTGGTCATTTCAGGTACCTGTATTAAGGAGAAATTATAATGAATGGTGAACTAAGCTACTTACGTTTTTATGCTTTATACTTTCGATATCGAATCAATTTTTAATTTCAAGATCTTATCATTTCGATTTAAAATCCCGTGACCATTTATCGCTTCGTTTTGTAGTACTTTCGGTTTATCGGCAAAATTGGTTTGACGAAACGTTTTTTTAACTAAACTACTTACGTTTTTATACTTTATACCTTCGATATCGACTCAATTTTTAATTTCAGAATCTTATAATTTTGATTTAAAATCCCGTGACAATTTATCGCTTCGTCTTGTAGAACTTTCGGTTTATCGGCAACATTTTTTTCATGTAACGATTTTTTAACCTACATACTTACCTTTTTATATTTTATACCTTCGATATCAAATCAATTTTTAATTTCAAGATCTTATCATTTTGATTTAAAATCCCGTGACCATTTATCGCTTCGTCTCGTAGTACTTTCGGTTTATCGGTAAACTTCGTTTTACGAAACGATTTTTTCATTTATTGTAATGTATTCAAGAGTAATTAATTAAACTGGTACACCTAAGAGGATAAATAAAGTGCTAGAAATTTGAGGAATATGAACGCGATTTAATAGCAATTTTCCGAAGAGATTCTTTTTTTTAAATAATCGTCAACGATATCGCGTTCAACGAAATTGCAGCGGATTCCCTCAAATTGGTGTCGAGAAAGTTTCCAGGAAATGTGGGACTTTTATTTGATTAAATATGACATTTGCATTTTATCGAACGTTCAAAGAAATCGATTTCCTGTAGTGATACGGTCCATATGGCACTTTGAATCAAATACTCCGTATCGGTTCAATACGATATTTGACGGGTCTTCAAATCTGCATTATCGGCATATTCACGTGCACACAGACGTGAATATATACCGTGCACGTGCATTTATGATATGGCTACAAATCATGTGCCATAAGCGAGGGAATTATGCTTAATCTCGCGCAGGATTTTGCCACGGAAGCACTGCCAGATCTGATCCTCCAACTACCCTAGCAGCATAGAATAATTTCTAAATATTAATTGTAATCTTTGCTAAATATCTCAAGCGACAGATTTTTGTAAGATTTCTTGTAGATTTCATTCGAAGATATCTAAAATATTTGTGGAAAATCTTAACGACATATTCAGTTTCAATAATTTACTAACATATATAGAAATTATATTTTTTAATTTATGAACACGTAATAAAAATACATTTTTTGCTTCACGACTATTATTGGACACATCATTTGGTATCAAGAAACACGAGAAATGTTTGCAATATTTTCGTTCCGCTATTTCGTTATTGGAGCAAAACGTGCGAGTTTGATTTTAAATATTTTTAAAACGCTTATAATGTATTCGGCAGATAATATTTAAAAAANTAGGGTAAGTACGAATATTAAATAAATCTCTAGTTATATATAATCGATGACAATGAAATTGCAAGTAACCTTAAAAATATATTGTCAAATATTAAATACATGTTTAGAAAAGATTCACTGCATCACTTTATTTTGAAACATTTTTTGCGTTTATATTTTGAAACAACTTTCGAATCCATATTTCTTCGAAATTCTTTACAAGATTTTAGATATTGTGAAGAATTTAATGTGTTAATAATAGCACGTTAAGGAGAGAATAGAAGGAATGAATTTCAAAATTCTTCACAAGATTTTACATCTTAATAAATTTAATGTGTTGAAAGTCGCATATTAAGGAGAGAATATAATGAATGAATTTATTTTACATCTTAATAAATTTAATGTGTTGAAAATCGCAGATTAAGGAGAGAATGAATTTCAAAATTCTTCACAAGATTTTACATCTTAATAAATTTAATGTGTTGAAAGTCGCATATTAAGGAGAGAATATAATGAATGAATTTCAAAATTCTTCACAAGATTTTACATCTTAATAAATTTAATGTGTTGAAAATCGCAGATTAAGGAGAGAATATACAGAACGAATCTCAAAATACTTCCTAAGATTTTACATCTTAAAAAATTTAATGTGTTGAAAATCGCATATTAAGGAGAGAATATAACGAATGAATTTCAAACTTCTTCACAAAATGTTACATCTCAAAGAGTTTAATGCGTTAAAAATAGCAGATTAAGAATGGAACAAAATTCTTTACAAGAGTTTAGATCTTGAAAAATTTAATGTGTTAATAATAGCACGTTAAGGAGAGAATAGAAGGAACAAAGGTTCCCTCGGAGTAAAATCATGATAATCATTTTCGAGAGTGTAGCCTTGCTGATAATCGACTTTTGTTTTAAGAGGTTCTTACACGGCTGCTTGTCATCACCCTCCGAAAAAGCTACCCTCCTGTAATGGGGTAAAAATAGCCCTTCGGTACCCGATGGCACGCGGAATTTTCCAGGGTGTCCTGTTACTCGGGATAATTGATAACTGTCGAGATACGTCACTTTCTTGGCATTATCTAGACAACGTCGTGAAAAACCGTTCAAGATTTCGTACCGACATGAAATGCGGAATCCGTGCGGAAATGAACAAAGCACGGAAATGCAAGAAAAAATGTAATTTGCAGAGATACATCTATAACGTAGCCATAAATCGTGACCTGGAGGAGAAAATTGTGTCTGACGCATGTATCGATACAACTTATGTCGAATCAATCGGCGAAACAATTCTAATGAGAGCAACCTCGCGTTCGATACATTTGCTTGGGCCAGCTCAATCCATTACTTGATTGCAACCGAGTATTGTTGCCGTAACCGTTGAAAGTATTACACGCGTCCGTTTCCTCCACTACTACTTAATCACGGCAAATCTGCAAGTGCGAGTGACGAGGACTTTAATTAAACGGAATATTTTTTCCCCTATACGAAACGAGGGCGAAACACTAAATAAACGAAGCAGAAAAAATCCCGCAATCAATTACTCTTTTGCTCTGATTCGATGAACTCGAGAAAAATGTCATTGACACAAAAAGGTGATACTCCACGTGGAGAATAATAGGTATATTTTAAAAATGAAATAATAATTAGAAAATCCCGCAATCAATTACTCTTTTGCCCTGATTCGATGAACTCAACAAGAATATCATTGACACAAAAAGGTGATACTCCACGTGGAGAATATTAGGTATATTTTAAAAACGGAAATAATAATTAGAAGGTCCCGCAATCAATTACTGTTTTGTCCTGATTCGATGAACTCAACAAGAATTTCATTGACACAAAAAGGTGATACTCCACGTGGAGAATATTGGGTATATTTTAAAAACAAAATAATAATTAGAAAATCCCGCAATCAATTACTCTTGCCCTGATTCGATGAACTTAACAAGAATTTCATTGACACAAAAAGATGATACTCCACGTGGAGAATAATAGGTATATTTTAAAAACGAAATAATAATTAGAGAATCCTGCAATCAATTACTCTTTTGCTCTGATTCGATGAACTCGAGAAGAATTTTATTCACACAAAAAGGTGATAGTCCACGTGAAGAATATTGGGTAGAGTAGTAATAGAGAGTATTTATATTTATTACAATTATATGCAATAAAGAGTATCTCTCTCTTTCGTCCCTACATTTTTCATTTGATTTTACTTTTACCTGGCAAAAAATAAATCCTTTACCATATGTCATGTAAGTAACAAATTATCACTATAATTTTGATCGTTAAACGCGAGACAATTTGAGAGGTTGTCGAAATTAATTATTCGAATAAATATAGTTTAACTTTGTCAATGATAAATAATTTGTCCTTCTTCGAGCTATACTGTACATTAAATGGGAAATAATTTAATAATCAGACTATGACACCGTACGTTATTCTTATAATTGAATATTTTGTAATCAACTCAGTTAAATATGTTCTTTGTGAGGTTGTTATCGTTGTAAAAGAAAACAGGTTTAAAGTTTCAAAGCGAACATAATTTCCCGACACTTTTCCGGGGTTGCAATTGACCTTCCGCGTGTAATTCACCGAGTACGTACAGCCTCGAGCATTTCGCGAAAATTACAAATTCTCCAATAACGAAACTGCCTGGTGAAAATTATGCTCGGCTTTTCAGAGTTCACATATGGTCTCGGAGACCTTTTCACGTTATTTTTGCCATTTACTACGTGCAAGCTCGGAATGGTTAAAAAACATTAACCGGAGACTTTTTAACGCCATGCCGAAACACTATTTCCCTCTGGCGGGAAAATTAAATGTGGACGCAACGAAATATTTTTACTACGTACTTTTCTTCCTCCTTCATGTTCCGTTAAAAATTAAATACACCCTGCATTGACATTTTCTATTAAACGAAAAATGTCGAACGAAAAGCTGCACATGGAACAAATTGAAAGGAAAATACGTTTTCAGCGCGTACCCTAGTACCACAAAATATCTGTCTTATATTTTCTATATATTTAACGAATATCGTACATATTGTAAATATTTAGCAGACATTTGAAATATTTACAAAATACTGGCTTAAGAATATTATTTTCATAATATTTGTATATTATTTNTGTTGGAAATGTACATTTTTTCAAAGTTCACTACCTTCCCTTTCTATTTTGTTAATACGCGAAAATACAAAATATTTGATATTGTGTAATAAAAAGTATTTCATAAGTAGTTACGAATAAATGCGTTTACTTAAGAATTTTTGTCACAGATTTCATGTAAGCTTACTAATTACAAAATGGCCGGTAAATGCCTTAAACTAATTAATGGATTTTACTTTACAGCAGCGAACCTTTTGGCACGGTCCGGAAACGAATAGGACGTTTTTTTTAAATCGGCAAATCCACCTTTTAATTTATAATATTATAATATCATATTACTTTGTCGTTAATTTTCATTTTAATTAAGAAATAACATTTTAAATAACGTGTCCATTTAGCCAAGCAATACGGAGGTAATCAATATGTTGGAAATATACATTTTTTCAAAGTTTACTTCCTTCCCTTTCTATTTTGTTAATACGGGAAAGTACAAAAATATTTGATATTCTATAATAAAAAGTATTTAACAAATAGTTACAAATTAATGCGTTTACTTAAGAATTTTTTGCACGGATTTCATGTAAACTTACTAATGACAAAATGGCCGGGAAACGCCTTAAACTAATTAATGGATTTTACTTTACAGCAGCGAACCTTTTGGCACGGTCCAGAAACGAATCGGATCCAACTTATAGTTCCATCTGCTTTAATTCTGCCCCTGATCACTCATTCTTCCAGAAAATTACAATTTTTATTCAATCCCAACCCAACCTTTCTCAGAAATCAAATGGCAGGTCAAATGCAAAAATCTTAATTTCTGTTCGCGCTGGGATTCCATAAATCTACATAAATTGAGTAATTTAAAAGAGAATTCCCTCATTTGAGAAACCTTCCAACAAGATTGAAATAAATGAAACCCGCGTTAACCTAAAATCGCCCCCTACGGAAACAATTTCTTTAAACGAAACGTTGCACTTTTTAATATTCGCAATATATGTAATTAAAAGACGAAATCATAAACGAGGCTTTGAGAATTCGATAGCCATCTCGCACGATTTACAAAATGATGTTTAAATAAACATCCTTCGTCTTTGTAATGCTCAATTAATGACAAATTAAAGGAACATCAATTATCCGATTTTCTAAACCATGAAGTAGTCTAAGGAGACATAACGCCAATGATCAGTTTCACAGAAAGTGATCCCAAAAACGGATCTCAGATTTTCGCTGATCTAACGATGCGAGCGCTACGTGCGGAAAATGATGGAACTCCAATCTTATCCAATCCCGTGACCAAAACATTTCCAACCGACGTAAATTACCCAAAATGCTTTTAATTTCGCAATTAAAGTACGCAAAGCGAAACGATAATCCGTGCATAATATACAGAATGTAATGTTTTTAACGCGATAAAGACTGGCGGGGAATAATTCTTAACCCTTTTGCTACTAAGAGCGCCTATAGTCGCCCGACGTTTGGTCCAATATTCCCTGTACGGTCAGACGAATTTCGCCCATATGTCGCAATGGCTCCGTGTTCAAGGAGTTAATTGCAAAATTGCATTGAGGAGGCGCTCTCATCCCTAGATCAGAAAAAATCTGAAGATCATGGATCCTTAAGGTGAAGTGAAACACGTCAAGGAACTTGATCAACGTCGATAGAGAAGATTTTTCTAAATGCCTTTGTCGACTTTCGTTTTTATATTGACAGCTGTGTCGAATTATATTGGGTATTGTACCAAATGGCATACTCCACCTGTCGTTTTCGTACAATAATTATAAAGAAATCGAAGTAAAACTCCAGAAATCCTCTGGATTCATGCTTTCTGGGGCCCTAATTGACTGCAGAGGGACCCCCTGCGCCATCTGTGATTTCCGGGTCAATTAAATTTTCACTCCGAGACCTCGTATTACCATCGTTTTGGCATAGAAGCGCATAAAACAATTTTTTTGCCTTTATCCCGTTCAAATGCGAGTTTATCGATTACCAGAGTGTTCTAAATTGTCGTAAAATTGTCCTGACCCTTTCGATTCTCGTATCAGAGCCTTCGATAATTGTATATTGATCGAAATATGAGAGCTCGACGCCATTTTGGTTCAGGTCTGGACTGAGTTAAAAAATTTAAAAAAAAATCCAAATTTTGAATGTGTCAGGACAATTCATCGATGATCAGGAGCGATGTGTCAAAGTTTTGGACAGTTTGGTCTAATACCCTTTAAAAAAAGTGTTGTATTCGAATCGACTGATTTGAAGGGGGTTTTACTTCACCTTAAGACGAGCTAATGTTTCGCGGCAAAGCCCGTTGATGTTCTAAAATAGGAAAGCAAACCGAGGATCGCGTGTCTCGAAGTCGAAAGTCGACGTGTGTCCTTTAGAAGGAGAGACGACCCCTCTCCCCTTATCGCGCCCCTTCGGCTTTAATCCCACCCTTAATGATTCACTCTTCTGGGGCGACGGTCGCACGGTTAGGGCCTGCACGGGGATACGAGTTGAAAGACTCGGCCAGAGGAGAAAAAGCCGGGGACTTTCTTGCTTTCCGTGAAAGCACCCCCGGAATTCACGGAGAAGGGTTAAAAGAACGAAAGTCGGGACGCGCCTTTGACTTGACGTCATTTGCTCCGACTTTCCGCGGCCTTGTTTCCCTGCTTCTTCCGATTTGAGACTTTAACGCGTAGCGTGACATGTCATTCGTGTCGAATATCAATGACACCGTTCTCCTCGAGGCCGGGTCATTCATACGTATACATGTATACATTTATATGTATTTCATACGTCATTCATAGGTATACATGATACATATATACGTATTTCATACGTCATTCAGAGGTATACATGATACATGTATACGTATTTCATACGTCATTCATATGTATACATGATACATGTAGACGTATTTCATACGTCATTCATAGGTATACATGATACATGTATACGTATTTCATACGTCATTCGTAGGTATACATGATAAATGTTTACATATTTCATACGTCATTCATAGGTATACATGATACATGTAGATCTATTTCATACGTCATTCGTAGGTATACATGATACATGTATACGTATTTCATACGTCATTCGTAGGTATACATGACTCATGTATACGTATTTCATACGTCATTCGTAGGTATACATCATACATGTATACGTATTTCACACGTCATTCATAGGTATACATGTTACATGTATACGTATTTCATACGTCATTCGTAGGTATACATGATACATGTATACGTATTTCATACGTCATTAATAGGTATACATGTATACATTTATATGTATTTCATACGTCATTCAAACGCCATTCATACGTATACATGATATATGTATATGCCTTTCATACGACATTCTTATACATGTATACCTGTATAACAGGTACATTCGGCTAAAAATATGCAGGGGTTGGGAGTTACCTGGTAATAAGGTGATATGAAAGTGTGATATATACGTACCAAAAAGTCAGAATATTTATAAAATTTTTCTCCAAACCGGGTGCACCGAGTTATCTGAAACTTTAACACGTGATTATGGAGGTTTTAAGGAAGAACGCGATGCTCGTGAAATTTCATTATTCACAAAAACTGGGATTTTGGTTCTACTTTTGGTTAAGTAAAAAACATTTTGTTCGAAAAATGATATTTCACGACCATTGCGTTCGTCCTTAGGGCCTCCACAATGACGTGTTAACATTTCAAATGATATACCCAGTTTGGAGAAAAGTTTTATAAATAATTTGACGTTTTACATGTATAGAATGACCTTTTCGTACCACCTTAAATCATTTCTCGTGTATTCGCGTACTCGACTATTTTTATTCTTACCTCCGAGGAACTTTCAAGAGCTTTGAGAGTATTAAATTTCTAAACGTGAAAAATAAATTAAATATCACTGACAGTTGTATATCTTTACTATTTTTAATTGGTAGACAGCTCTCTTAGAATCCTGAATGACATAAACTGTGAAGTAAATACATCAATATACCTGTAGGCAGAGGTAAATGTTACAGGGTAATGATCGTCGGTACTTTAGCGACACTTCCGGGGAATAAATTGACCGGAACTCGACGGAATTGCGCAACAAGACCAGTAATGCAATTTTCCGATAAGATCCGATCAAGATCTCGCCGGAAGTGGATGCTATGACGATCCTTAATAATCCGAAGGGACGAGCAGATGTCGAGTGTTTTCCTTTAATTTCCTTATCGGGGGATAAAAACATTTCTTCTAGCTGAGAAAAAAATGAAGATACTTAAACTTACTAATATAATAAGGTATAGAGATATGGCACGACATTATTGGTAATTGTCGGAAATTAATCAGTAAAAATGAGGAAATCTCTCGATCTAAAAACGTTGATTTTAATCAAACCATTTAAATATGGAAAGAAACGAAGTAATAGAAAAATTGTCCTTGTCTTGATTTTTAATATGACATAATTTAGGTTTGGCAAAAGGGAAGGAATTTATAAAGCCCTTAACCTACAAAGCATTATATAACAAATTCGGTTCCCTAACATGATATTAAGACATTTGCATTTATTTTCTAAGAAATATTGAAAATGAAAGGATACTCGGTATTGTACATTTGCATTGTTTCTTGTATTCTTTTATTATCTTACTGAGACATTTATTTGGTAGTTCAAATATTTTCACACGAGGCTACTTTTTATTTCAGAGTATGAACGATATGCCATTTTCCGGTGGTATAATGTATAACATTATTTGAATTCGTAAGTGAATTAGTTTAATCGAAAAATTATTAAAACTTTTTAAATTATTTGAATTGACCGACAGTAGGAATTGTTATAATAATAAGCACTGGTTAAGCAAAAAATGATAGGCAGAACATTTTTCCACGGGAGGAAGTAAGAATACTAATTAATTTAGCTAAGTGATCACGTGGAAGTGTACAGCTTGCTATCACGTCGTTAAAAGGTTGGTACACGGTGTATCATCATTTTTTATTCCAGCCTCATAAACTCATCGTAAAGTATTCAAGCAGTAAATAGGCGTCCGGAGTGACATAAACGGTGTACATGTACAGTACCTGACCATTACGCGAAAAGAAATAAAAAAAAACTCTAATAGAAATTTTTAAACCAAATTAACTAGGCTATCACACAAAAAAGAGCCGCGAGAATAGTAGATAAATAATTTAAATAAATCCTACATTTGTCTTCGTTACCACTTATTTTATGCAGACTAAAACAAAATGCATATGCACCATATTTTATTTCCCCTATTTATAAATAATTAACAAATACTTACACAAAAATATGATAACCTATTCTCAATGGCATTCCTGAAATCCATCAAATAGAATTTTCCATATTTTCCCATCTGTCTCTGTAATATTCCATTTCTACGGTATTCTAAATTGTTCGAGCTAGGCCCTGAAGCTCTTCATTTTCTATTCTAAGCCTCCAAGAAGCGTAAAACATCGAAAACGTGCCTGGACCACGCCATGTTGGTCCCAGTCCATGATAAATAAATAAATAAATTTTATATGAAAAATGAAATTTAATGAGTTTCAGGACCCTACTTCTTCATATTCACGTGGTAAAATTTAAAACGAATCAGTACCCCCAATTCGGAAAACACTCCCCAATGATTAGGCCTCTGAGGAAGGTATCCCAGGTCGATTTCTTTTATAATATCTTATAGTAGACTAAAAACTAAGCGACCCGTATTTTTTTTATCTGCCATTAAACACTTCAAGGGGGTGAAACCACCATCCGAAGTAAGGAAGCATCATGTCGAGCGGCGATTTGGCAGTTTCACCCACAAGAACATAACATTTCTTAACCAATCCACCTGGAAAAGCTCTCTCATAACGAGAAATGAAAAATATAATTTTCTCAATTAAAACAAAAAAAATTAAGGGGTGAGCCACCCCTCACAGACCTCACATTGGATGGTAGTTTCACCCCTTTAAAGTGTTTAATGGCGGATAAAAAAATTACGTGTCGCTTAGTTATTAGTCTACTATAACACATTATGATAGAAATCAAATCGAAGAGATCGACCTGGGATACCTTCCTTCAGATACACATATACAGGCTGACTCTTTCATATCACCTCAAAGCTGAGTAATCTTAACGATAATCACGTATTTCTTAAAGACATAGGTCCGGATGAGAATAATAAAAAAAATAAATCCGCCGTTAATTTATTTCTACTCTAGCACCCTCCATTCATAACCTAAACCGGCGCGTGACAATAATGGTCGAAGGCACTTAGGCGGCTGACGAGCAATAACGAGGGGGATGCGTTACATATGATAATCCGTGCGTATAACTACGCCATTAATAGATCCACGGTTTCGATCCCCCCAGTGTTAAGCATACATTGTTTATTCTAAGCTCTGACGTCAGCGGGCACGGGTAAATAATCGAGCCGGGTCTAAGAGAGCACTTATCGGCACCGCTTGCACCCAGGCCGACCCGAAGGAGGTGCGAAAGGCAAAAGAACCGAAATTAGACGAGGCAGGGAAGAGGCGGAAAGAAAAAGGAGCGCAGGGCATACGACACGGGCAGAGGTTGGGAGGACTGGTCGGTATTTCGCGGGGAAATCGATATTCCCGTCACGCGAGAAATATTAATCCCGGCAGTTTCGCTCCTCGGCCCTCTCGTGGCTTGCACGCACACCAATTATCGCAATCGCCGTGGATCAAACCACGTGACCGCCTCGCGCAACACACGAGTTATCACCAAAGAGCCCGCCCACCCCGAGGACCGATGCACTTTGCATGTGTAATTCCTCCCAAGAATCGATCGGTGCTGTTTTCTCCACCCCTGTGAACTTTCGAGTTGATGCCGAAATAGGAATGGGAATTATTTGTACATGTTATTTACGATGTATAATTGTTTAATGACATTTATGTTATTATACGTATTTCTTCCCACCCCGAGGACCGATGCACTTTGCATGTGTAATTCCTCCCAAAAATCGATCGGTGCAGTTTTCTCCTCCCCTGTGAACTTTCAAGTTGATGCCGAAATAGGAATGGGAATTATTTGTACATGTTATTTATGTTATATATTTATTTAATGTTATTTACGTTATATATTCATTTAATGTCATTTACGTTATTATGCGTATTTCTTCCCACCCCGAGCACCGGTGCACTTTGCATGTGTAATTCCTCCCAAAAATCGATCGGTGCTGTTTTCTCCTGCCCTGTGAACTTTCGAGTTGATGCCGAAATAGGAAAGGGAATTATTTGTACATGTTATTTACGATGTATAATTGTTTAATGACATTTATGTTATTATGCGTATTTCTTCCCACCCCGAGGACCGATGCACTTTGCATGTGTAATTCCTCCCAAAAATCGATCGGTGCAGTTTTCTCCTCCCCTGTGAACTTTCAAGTTGATGCCGAAATAGGAATGGGAATTATTTGTACATGTTACCTATGTTATATATTTATTTAATGTTATTTACGTTATTATGCGTATTTATTCCCACCCCGAGCACCGATGCACTTTGCATGTGTAATTCCTCCCAAGAATTAATCGGTGCTGTTTTCTCCACCCCTGTGAACTTTCGAGTTGATGCCGAAATAGGAAAGGGAATTATTTGTACATGTTATTTACGTTGTATAATTGTTTAATGACATTTATGTTATTATGCGTATTTCTTCTCACCCCGAGCACCGATGCACTTTGCATGTGTAATTCCTCCCAAGAATCGATCGGTGCAGTTTTCTCCACCCCCGTGAACTTTCGAGTTGATGCCGAAATAGAAAAGGGAATTATTTGTACATGTTATTTATGTTATATATTTATTTAATGTAATTTACGTTATTATGCGCATTTCTTCCCACCCCGAGCACCGAAGTGAGCCTCGAAGTCAATGTGGAAATACAAAATAGATAAAAAAGATGTTCATTTTATGGTGTCTTACTGTATACATTGTGTAAATGTTCATTCCCTCGAACATGAGAAGACCGATGTACCTGGATATGTAATTCATGAGAAACTGCCTCGGAGAAAATGAAAAATTCTACGTCCTCTGTACATGCTGCACCTGCGGTCAGGAAAAGGAATAAATAGGAATAACGGAAGAGTACTGCATATTCTCACGTATCACTATAATCATTAGCTAAAAAACCGAGCCTCAAAAATTGCGAAAATTATAAGAGTTCCTTTTATTAACATTTATTAAATTAGCGTCACGTAATTGTGATAATCACAGGATTGTTTAAATTATAGGAATAAAGGAAAAGTACTGCATATTCTCACGTACCACTATAATTATTAACTAAGAAACCAAAATCCAAAAATTGCGAAAATTATAAGAGTTCCTTTTATTAACTTTTATTAAATTAGCGTCACATAATTGTGATAATCACAGAGTCGTTTAAATTATAGGAATAAAGGAAGAGTACTACATATCCTCACGTACCACTATAATCATTAACCAAGAAACCAAGATCCGAAAAATGCGAAAATTTTAAGAGTTCCTTTTATTAACATTTATAAAATTAGCGTCACATAATTGTGATAATCACGGGGTCGTTTAAATTATAGAAATAAAGGAAGAGTACTGCATATTCTCACGTACCACTATAATCATTGACTAAAAACCCAGGATCCGAAAAATGGGAAAATTTTAAGAGTTCCTTTTATTAACATTTATTATATTAGTCTCACATAATTGTAATGACCACAGAGTCTTTTAAATTAGAAAAGATAAAAGAAACTTATCTTTTGCAATGTTCTAAACTCCAGTCATGTAAAAGTACATGTTAAGAAGCATCCAGCCAGTTGGCACGTTTTGCCTCGGTGAAGTTCAGCGGATAAGGCGTGTAATACTAAATAGCTCTGTAAAATATTACAACTTTTCCCTCATTCGTATGCGGAGAAGTTTGTATTAAGTGAGAGATGAGCCAAACGAGGGGAGGAGGTCGCGTAATTTAGAGGATGATTCCAGGTAAAGAGATGAAGGAAATGTAATACTAAGGGACATAAGATAATATCTCGAGGAGAAAAAGTATGCTTCTCGTTGATAAACTTTTCCTAGCATTATATTCGCGTTATCTAAGTTTCGTTTAAATTATGTGCCCATCTGGAGCAAGATACCCTACCATCTGCTGTTCCCTCCACCTTTGACAACCCTACACACTGGAAATATAATATCGGAACCACTGGAAATATTGCAAGACTTTTTTCAATCTCGATACTCAAATCGACATATTTGTTAGAACAAAGGAACCGTACTTGAACATTTCATTGCAATTATGCATATTTTATGGGGATATTTTACAATTTTTTACATGAATATTTCCTTCAATTAGATACCAATAAATTAGTTTCAACTATAATTCCATTGTATAATGCCAGTAACTAACCATAATTCGAAGAGAATATATCGACAGGATTATTTTTACCGAAAATTTCAGATGTCATTTTTTAATGCCTATTTGCCTGATGTTAATGATGTTCATCGCCTTAATGGGAAATGTCAAAATGTGATGATAATACTTGGACAAAAGATTTACCCGCAGAGCCTTCGAAGTGGTTTCGGAGAATAAATCGACAGGGTTATTTTTACCGAAAATTTCAGGTGTCATTTTTTAATATCTAAGTGCCTCATGTTAATGATGTTCATCGCCTTAATGGGAAATGTCAAAATGTGATGATAATACTTGGACAAAAGATTTACCCGCAGAGCCTTCGAAGTGGGTTCGGAGAATAAATCGACAGGGTAATTTTTACCGAAAATTTCAATTTTTAATATCTATTTGCCTGATGTTAATGACGTTCATCGCCTTATTGGGAAATTTCATAATGTGATGATAACACTTAGATAAAAGATTTACTCGCAGAGTCTTCGAAGTGGTTTCGGAAAATATATTGACAGGGTAATTTGTACCGAAAATTTCATTTTTTAATATCTATTTGCCTGATGTTAATGACGTTCATCGTCTTATTGGGAAATTTCAAAATGTGATGATAACGCTTGAATAAAAGATTACCCGCAGAGCCTTCGAAGTGGTTTCGGTGGTCAGGACCTTTTTCCAAAAATATGGGGAGCTGAAATTTTTCGACCGAGATTTTTAATCAAAGCCGTAATTTATTGCACTAGGTGCTACATCTTCCGTGCGAGCATGGACTTCAATACTTTCAACTAACATTTTCGAGATAGGTTATCTGCTCCAACATAACTCACGTACGTTTCGACTCCGCCCCCGCGATACAAGTTGCTCCAACAATAGGATGAACTTGAACGAAATTTAGATCAATAGAGCTCTCTTCATCCGAAGCTCTATCCCATGTATTTTCACTGCACTTTGCAATTATTTTCTGTTACAATAAAATCGATACTAATTAATTACTCCCAATCAATTTACTAGATGCAATATAAAAACTAAAATCAAAATCCGATTTAAATACGTTAGATTTCTGACTACTATGAATACTGAAAGAATAAGTGTACGATACTTAAAAAAGTGTTTATCAATCTGATTTTTTTCTTTATCAAGAAGGATCGAATTGAGTTTCTCACGGACCTTTCAAAAAAAAATGTGTATTTCACTTCCAACATTTCATTGCGAGGAACACCGTTAAAATTGTTGTAAAAATAAGTTATTTCTTAAAATTCTTACATCTCTAATACTTTCTGCATTTCCTCGAAATTAAACTTGATGCAATAAGACGGAAAGTGTGAATTAATTCAATTAGAGCTCTGAAACATTTACAAGGTTCCGTGAAGATCGTAAATTTCCGGAGCGCAATGTTCGTCAGCAGGAGGAAAGGTGAAATTCCATTAAACGTCAAAATTTCATTAAATCCTTCCGAGTCGATTGTAATAAATTCTACGAATTTTAGATATTGTTCAAATTGCCAGGACGAAGAGAAAGATTTATTGAGCGATCCCATTAAAATTATTAAGGTGATGCAAAAGGCGTCGAGAAACTTAATCATCGTCAATAAAAAAAATTTCTTCTAACTAATGTACCATCTAAAACAATCTCCGATGGCAATGACGTCATTTCTAATACTCGAATGATAATATAAAATAACGTGCCACATTACTGACATTTATATTTATGTCATGAAATTCCATTAAACGTCAAAATTTAATTAAACCCTTCTGAATCGATTGCAATAAATTCTACGAATTTTAGATATTGTTCAAATTGCCAGGACGAAGAGAAAAATTCATTGAGCGATCCCATTAAAATTGTTAAGGTGATGTGAAAGGCGTCGAGAGACTTAATCACCGTCGATAAGAAGAATTTCTTGTAATTAATGTACCATCTAAAACAACCTTCGATGACAATGACGTCATTTCTAATACTCGAATGGTAACATAAAATAACGTGCCACCTTACTGACATTTATATTTATGTTGACGTCCCTCCACCTAGACCGCTACTAGATCACAAACTATAATGGCCACCTAGAAATCGCCCCTACAAAGCGTAAATAGAAAATAATGATGGATTAAATTTACTTTTTGAACATTTATATTTCCCTGTATATTGACACATGCGTTATTATGAATATTGACATTTTTTTATATGGAAATCGTGATGATATATTTTTTAATTAAATGCTTTATTGTCAATGCATAAATATTACGCGCGTGATTTAAGTTCTTTATTAGCCACGTGAGAAATATTCTGTAATTGTGGATTCAGTTTAAATTTAATGATTTAAATTATTTAGATATCTTGCCATGTGATGATCCCTTAAAAAAATTAAAATATGACAATGATTATTTCTGGGACAATTAAATGCCCTGAATCGCTTATGTACATAAAGCTGGAAATAGATTAGCAATAAATTTTGCAACAAATTTCATTGAATTGTGCTAAAGTGGCAATTCCAGCTTTATATACATGAATCGCTTTCCTACTCATTAAATAAATAACGTACGAAAAGATAATATTATAACGCTATATAATTAAAAATAATGGATACATTTATCGTTATAACAAAATATTTTAAGGCTGAAGCAATAACCCATTCGTTTTGTAATAGGAAATTCTTAATTTCAGGTCCATGATATATCATTTAAAAAATGTTTACCAATAAAAAGACAATAATCGAAATTTCACGTCTCTAAAGAAGGTGTGGCTAAAAAGAACAGACAATTGCTCAGTAATAAAGCTCTGGAAAGTAATGAGTTTCGGTTCTTCTTAGCCGCACCTTCTACACTCTCTTTTGTACTTTCTTCGTTAAAAGAATGAGGAAACTGATTGTCACTAAACTGATTCTCTCCGGGTCGAGTGAAAATACGCCTTTGTTCACCAAAAATATTAAACGTTTCAGTCATATTTTGATTAAACTATCGCACCATCACGGCAATATAATAAATGTACGTAAAGTACATTTTGTTTTTAAATAACGCTTTCTCGTTTAGACCAAAAGTGAACACCTTTTAATAACAAAAAATAATCTTTCCCCTCGTTGGTGCAAGTTGGTGCAATTAAACGTTTCAGTCATATTTTGGTTAAACTATCGCACCATCACGGCAAAATAATAAATATACGTAAAGTACACTTTATTTTTAAACAACGCTTTCTCGTTTAGACCAAAAGTGAACACCTTTTAATAACAAAAAATAATCTTTCCCCTTGTTGGTGCAAGTTGCGCGTGAAAAAAAAAAATTAATATCCTGAAAAGCAGTTCATTTACGGTCACGAAGCTTACTTTATAAATGGGGAAGAAAAAGGATCAAAGTGAATCAATGAAGTGAGAGGAGTCAATCGAACTCTTGCTCACTTCTCATCGTATTTATTAAAAAGATAAATTTTCCATGTATCACTTTGCTTTAGACGGCTCAATTTCTCAATCCTATTGTTAAGGCATTGAGTACATTATGTAATAAAACAGGAAAATTATTAGGCAATAAAATGTAACAATTGTTCATTTTTTACACTCATATGCAGGGTGGAAGGTGACTCGCCTAACATTGGATCTGTTGTTTCATACATTTCGCCTTTGAATTTGGATAAAAAGCGTCGCCTTTAAGTTAAAAAGAAACTGAAATTGAAATTCATGTCTCCTACAACTTTACATTTTCATTGCATGGGGACACGTTTCCATACATCACGCTTTCCTACTTTGCATCGAAAGGTGTTCTCTTGTATCACGTAGGAAACCCCAAGAGACGCACGTAATATTAAACGAGTACGAATGACAGCGACAATGACGACAAAAATATGAATTATTTATCTACAACAAATTTATCTGCAACAAAGCCTAATAAACTTCGTCTCTAACACTATTTTAATATTATCGCTTGAAAATATATAAGGTTTTCATATGAACCACCATATTGAGGATAGGTTCGACAAATCCACAGAAATTGTTATGACTTTTGTACACATTATCTGACAAAAACGGATAATCATCATTTTCTTCATCTCATCTTTTCATTAATAAACTTCGCCTCTAACACTATTTTAACACTATCGCTTGAAAATAGATAAGGTTTTCATATGAACCACCATACTGAGGATAGGTTCGACAAATCCACGGAAATTCTTATGAATTTGTACACATTACCTGGGAAAAAAAAAAAAATTGAAAATCCTTATTTTCTGCCGGTGACCATTTCAAGCCGATCACCGAAACGTCACAAAACAATCGCCTATTATATCGAATAATGCAGTATTTCGGAGGAATCAAACACGTTCTCTCGTTGGTCCGGAAAATCATTGTAATGCGTGGAATTCAGAGGACATTAGCGTGACACGATTGTCATGACACATTAACGTCACGTCGTGTCAAGTAATGAGATGCGAATTTTGTCGATATATAATATTGAAAAATTCGCAATCACTTAGTTGCCAACCCAACATAAGTTTATGATCCACGGTGCTTCCTAATAGGAGCACGTAGGTGTAATGTACTCGATGCATCACGTGCAAATCCGAACTTCTTATAAAATCAAGTATCATATTAGGTTGGCAACTAAATGACAGCGAATTTTGTCAATATATGGTGTTGAAAAATTCCCAATCACTTAGTTGCCAACTCAATATAAGGTTATAAACCATGGTGCTTCCTATTAGGAGCACATATAATGTCCATAAAGCTTGCATTGCCGCTTTAGCACAATTCAATAAAATTTGTTGCAGAATTTATTGCTATTTTCTTGCGCAAAAAAATGTATTGCTCTTATAGTTTTTCGAAAAACTGTGGCGATGCCAGCTTTATATTAAGCTGGCATTGCCACATTATAAATAACAATAATACAGCAAATGTTGGTAATCGACTTATTCCAGCTTTATGGACATGCACGTATGTGCAATTTACTCGATGCATCACGTGCATATCCGTCTTGGAGGCACGCAATTTTAATTCGAAACGTTTCCTGGGGTAATAACTGATGAAAGGGTTACTCACTAGGGGTGGTAAAAGCTATTCTCCATTCTCGGGCTTCAATTACGAGTTAACTTGCAAAGTACAATCTAATGCATGATTCGTGCAACGAGGTGCGTGTCAAAGTGGGCTTCCCCCTATGTTCACTTATTGACAACACTTACTTTGAAATAGCATTGAATATGACACTGCAATGTACATGCAGTTTATTAAAGAAAAAAATTAGACTATTCCAATATATAATTCATTCATAAAAAAACGATCACCTGCCCAATGCATTTATTAATATGAAAGTGCAGATAACTTTTGCGTTTCTTAAGGTGAAGTGAAATCCAAATGGGGCGGGAATAAATTGTGCACTAATATTATCTCGTTTAAAGGTTTCCCTAATAGCACAGAATAATCTCTAAATATTTCTTCGTAATCTTTGCTAAATATCTCAAGCGACAGATTTTTTAAGATTTCTTGTAGATTTCATTCGAAGATATCTGAAATATTTCTTGAAAATCTCAATGACATATTTAGTTTCAATAATTTATTAACGTATATAGAAATTATATTTGTTAACTTATGAACATAATAAAAATACATTTTTTACTTCACGACTATTATCAGGCACTTCATTTTGTATAAAAAAACACGAGAAATTTTTGTAATATTTTCGTTCCACTATTTCATTATGGGAGCAAAACGTGTGATTTTTATTTTAAATATTTTTAAAACGTTTATAATGTATTCGGCAGATAATATTTAAAAAATACTTGTTTTAAAATGAAACGAAGTGTTTTGTCTATCTGGTAGAAAAATATTATGAAAATCCATGGAGGTAATATTATATAATTATTATAGGGATAATATTCTAAAGTGAACGTTTTGCAAATATTTCAAATGTCTGGTAAATATTTACAAAATGTACGATATTCGTTAAATATGTAGAAAATATAGGACAAATATTTTGTGCTACTAGGGTTGAAAATCAGAATAAAGGAAAATAATTAAATAAGCATGAAGTTTTCGGGATTAATTGGTACAACGTGTAAGATAGGCCGATCGTAAACCCACAAATAGGTACTTGAATACGACAAGATATTATATTATTATATCGGAAAATTCTGAAAAGTACTTATTAGTGTACGATAAAACGTACAGTGAACCAGTTTGAGATTTTTGTACATCCGAAGGAACTTCCTCCCATTTTTGTGCTCTGTGGCGGTAATGATATATAATTATAAACTACGAGCAAGATCGATACGTTAAAGGTAAGGTTCTTTTTACGGACAAGCCAACCTACCGGGCACATATCACGAGGGATTACGAAACCGCTAGGGAAATTACTTTGAGGTAATTGAAATACTTCCAAAGTTTTTGTCAAAGCCAACCTTTCAGAAAGGTTCCTTTGACAATGAAACCAACACCTGCTTCTCGAAGTCAGTAAGTTAAGAAACCTCTCCACTCGTTAATTAACCCTTGTCAAGTTTCTTAAAATAAACACTTCGCCCTGACGATTAAATAGTAGCTCACAAATAATTCTACATAATTATATAAAATATAATTCATATTAAGGTGATATAAAAGAGTCAGTCTATATACATCGGTGAGGTCAAATCGGTGATGAAAGTATTTTTTGAATTGGGGGTGGCGATTTGTTTAAATTTTCCCATGGGAATACGGAGGCCATAAAGTAGGTCCTGAAACCCATGAAATTTCAATTTTCATCAAAAATTGATTTACTTATCACGGACTAGACAAACACGGCGTGGTCCGTACACGTTTTCGATGTTTTACGCTTCTTGAAGGCTTAGAATCGAAAATGAAGATTTTCAGGACCTAGCTCGAACAATTTATAATACCATAGAAATGGAATATTACAGAGTCAGATGGGAAAATATGGAAAATAATTTCACCAACGATTACAAGAGAATGCTGGCTTGTCTCGGGGCTAACGCGTGGTTTTAAAGGAAAAATTTAGTTGCAGCTAAACATCACAGATGGCGACGTTGGTCCTAAACAGTCGTTAGAATAATGCATTTACGGGATTTAGACAGTTTTACATCGATCCCTTCGTCATTACTTTACCGAAATGATATATGGAACGCTTCTTTCGGTACAATTCTCAACGTAGACTGTAAAAGATTTCAATATAAATATAAATATCGGTACCGGGACATGTCACCTTATGTTCCCACTTGGGTATTCAAGATGACGTTAAAAAGCCAAAAAGGGTATAGATGAATTTTATTTTATCGACCGCTGGTTCCGATGTCAATTCCAATCCATTTCACACAGCCCTATAATTCTAAATGTGGACTGTAAAAGACATCAACATAAATATAAATGTCGGCAAAGAAACGCGTCGGCTTATTTTATCACTTGAGTATTCAAATCGGCATTCCCACCAAAAAGAGGGTATAGATGAACTTTATTTCATTGACGTCGATTAAATTGATCAGTGCCTTTCATATCATCTTAACGGCGTAAAAACACTTTACAAAATACGCCATTTAGAGTATCTTCCAATAAACGCATAAAGACCTTGCGAGAAGTTCGCTCCACATGAAAAGCAACATTTCGTTGGAAATACAGATTTATAAACAAAATCTCGGCCCCGTTTCCTAAAATCCACAGAAATATATATTCTTCTGGCATTTCCTCTTTCGTTAACGCAACGTAGAAAGTTAGAAACATTTTCCATGCATTGGGAGTACAGAGAAATTCGGAAGGAAAATCTAATCTCGTCAAAAGAAAAACCCTGTGACTTTGGCGACCCAGTTTTACATTTTGCTACGTTGAAGAGTTGGCACAAAGCTGCAGGCGGAATTAATTCATCAAAGGAGAAATTCTCTGCGGCCTGGAAAGCATTTCGGATTTCATTAGAGATTTTGGACGCCGGGTCAAACATCGTTTCTGTCCCAGACTTAAACCAGGAGTTCCAGGGACTTCCGGGAGCCTAGGAGGAATTCTATTAATTTACTAGTACTCGTCCTGTCGTGGTTTAGGCTTCAACGCAATTGGACATTTGTCCCTGTTCCCGCCATGGGATTGGAAAGAGTTAAAGCGTCTGAAGGGTTAAACTTTAATAGGGAAACTGCGCAGGTGGATGCATAAAGATGACTCCTAATCTTCTTAGAAAGGTTTAGAAAGGGATATATTTAGATCCCAAAGATTAATCCTGAATTCGAAGATATCGACATCAAGAGAATACTACAAACAATAGAGGAAAAATAAATCGAAGATAATTTCAAATTAAGGTGGAATTATATAATTTCATTTAATTTGATGAAACATTATTCGCAATGCAATCTGAAAGTATATGTCGATGTTTAAGCATATTTTTAAAAACACAATGTTTTAATTCTATAATCCGTACGAAGCTTCGGATGAAGTGGAGTTGAAAAAGTGGGGAATTTTTAGAAATCCATTTTTTTAACAGTGTAGAAAACACGATGTTTTAATCTTATCATTTTTATGGGACTTAACATGATGCGAAATTAAAGAAATATCGGATTTTCAAGAATCTATCGTTCGGAGAAAACTAATAATTTAGATTCTTAACAGTCATACAATAATCTGTCATACAATAAACTGTCATACAATAAACTGCTTATGAGAAATCCTCTTAATGATATCCATGTTAAGATTTTTAGATACTGTACATTTCACGGATAATGGGCATAGACTCGTACTCCAATTCCAGGCATCCTTCGCCATATCTAATATGCAATTTTTCAATCAGCTCATTCGCCGAACAGCTTCGAATTATTAAAAAGTCCTGCAAGTTGCGGAGACCCTTGAAGGAGTTGAAAGCTTCGGGAGACTGGAAAACCTTCAAAGTTTTAAAAGTTGGAAAATCTTATTCCGAATGTTGCCCTGATCGTACCTTGCATCCCAAGGAGTGTGCATGAACAACTGCTACCAATAAATGTTTATACCTAAATAATGATTAAAAATCACTGCATCAAATTTGTAATTTTACCATAACTATGTATACTATAAATTGATATGAGTTGTACAAAAATATTTAACCCTTTTAGTGCCGGGCGAAAAAGAGGTGTTTATGCGTAGATAACCGGCCGAACTTTACGATTTTACTAGGATTTGGAAAAAGGCTCGAAAAAACCAAACGAAAAGCAATATTTACATAATTCAAAAAGCAATGTATTAAGGACAAAATAGAGAATAAAACAGTGACGCTAATTTTTCTATATTCATTGAAAATTACATAAATAACAAAGGTACAAGTGATAAAAAAAAAAAAGAAAAATTGAGTTCTCCGTTTCAAAACGTAACTGCAGATAGGAAAAGTCACCTTTTTATCATAGATTTATATAGACCGTTTATTGCAAAGTATATACTTTAAATTTCTAATATATTTTTTAACAAAATAAGTGATATTGCAAAAGAAAAAATAACTCCAAGGCACATGGGAGGCGCCGGACGGATTATCTCATCCGAAACAAGTAATTGTTATAGGTTATAGGTTGTTACAGGTAGGTTATAGGTTGTTATAGGTGTTGTTGTATCGTTATTTTAATTCTCTCGTAATGAAATTAGACTATTTATAACGTATTATACATTTATTTTGAGATAGAGATCTCTCGCAAAGCGAATAGTAAAGCGCTACAAGGTGCGGGCCGATATATCGGCTCTGGCACTTTTCGCCAGTGTAACGAGGACCGATATATCGGCCTCCGGCACTAAAAGGGTTAACGGCGAAGCTGGAGAACGAAATTCTACAAAATACGACGAGAGCCCACCATTCCTCTTCGAAGTTAAAGCTTCCAGTATTTTAAGGTGATATGAAAGGAGCATATCGCCTTAAGATTACGAAAACAAAAGCTGAAACTACAATGTCCACGGTGTGTCCAATCGTGATGTCAATTTCTTTCAGAGTGGTATTTCGTGTAGCCCCGAAAATAAAAAATGAGTTTCGTGGCAGGCACGGAAACAACCGCCGAGGGAATTTGCTTTTAAAATGAAGACCGCAATTTGCGGACCGAGTTAGTCAGAAAATTTCACGATTGTTCTACAGAGTATCTCGGAAAATTTGGGAGTGGTGACGTTTGCTATAGTCACGCGAGGAAGTTGGGAATATAGTCCTGCCTTTGTTTGCCTTCGTGTACACACGTTGTGCCTACCTCGGTACTACGAAATTTCGAATAAACGTTGCCTGTACATTTTGCGCACTGTTTAGCATGCAGATTAACTCCATTAATTCGACCACCGCCTTCGAATTTTGGGTAGCCACGATATTAGCATAATTCAAAATGGAAAAAGCCTATGAACTTATTTTGATAGACCGTCTGGAACAGTATTATTTAGCCCTAAAACGCATTTTCGGAAAAACACTACATTGAGGGCAACAAATTGCGGTTAACCCTTTCGTTACCTTGGACGAGATATCTCGCGACCCAATACTGGCCGATTAACGCTTTTGACGAGATATCTCGCGACTCAATACTGGCCGATTAACGCTTTTGACGAGACATCTCGCGACCCGATACTGGCCGATTAACGCTTTTGACGAGATATCTCGCCACCCGGTAGTACCTGTATTTATTTCTTCCTTTTAGCTATACGAATAGAATTAGTTATAAAATATATTCATCTAGAATGTCAAAATATTGGTGCTAGAAAGCTAGATTATCGTCAAAAGCGTTAATCCGCTACTACCGGATCGCGAGATATCTCGTCAAAAGCGTT
>NW_019394927.1:0-1526 GCF_000612105.2 Orussus abietinus | reverse complement strand
ATTTATTTCCAGTGTTTCCTATTACCTATCCCTGCGAAAATATGGTTAATAATACATTTCTACTGTTTTTACATGTGTTTCATTGTTTCTGTGGGGTGCCAGAAAAGTGAGTATTTTCTCCCTTTTAAATTCACTATACTTATGTATTAAAAAAAAAATTATATGCAACGGCTATCTGTATAACGGCTAAACTTCCGTCTACTATAATATTTAGTACTATACATTGGTTTTTATTATTTTATTATCATTTACTTTTCATCACACCTATTATTTATTTCCAGTGTTTCCTATTACCTATCCCCGCGAAAATATGGTTAATAATATGTTTAAACTGTATTTACATGTGTTTCATTGTAACTGTATTTACATGTGTTTTTTTCGTACAACTTATAATAGTGATAAATAAAATGCCCCGACATCCTGCAGATCTTCTGTAATGCAAAAGAGGACCTGCAAATAATAGGAAAAGTAGGCAAAGCGCTCGCAGCGCGGCAAACGGGAAGTACGGGTAACGAGACCAACGAAACGGTAAAATGAGAGCAAGGCATACATTTGTACATTCATACATGTATGTATGCTCTTACACGTTGGCCACATTGAGTGCAACGACGTCCTGGGTAAGGATCGGAGCCTCGTTTCGAATTCCATTGCTCTGTGGAGACTCGTTCTGAATTCAACATGTAAAAAGCCACGACGGGCCAAACAAGTAGACATATTTGCAGCTCTTTATGATAACGAGGATCCCTAATCTATACGGAATAAATGACAGCGAAATCTTGCTGAATATTTTTCCTCAGACTGGAATTTCAAATTTACTTATATTATTAAAAATATGCTAATAAGTGTTTTTCAGTACACAGGGCTGTAGGAAAATTATATATATATATATTTTATGTCTTAAAGGTGAATTAGAATACATTTATAACATATTTATGTCGTAAATTTATAACATGTCTTTATAAGATATATAAATACTATGTTATAAAATTAGTATATCATGTCTAAATGGAACATCAAAAAAATGTATTATGTATAACGATATTTTTTTTTTTAGTGGGACTAAAAGTATGATAGAATAAAAATGTTAAATGTGGAATGAGGATAACATGTTGATATCAGGTTACTAAAGAACATCCTAAACAAGGATTGAGGTTTTTCTCATTAAATTAGTCGTACTGATGACAGTTGTTTAAGACAATACTCGGTTTCAATTCTTAATTAAACGCTTAAAAAGCTATAAAATCCAACAAATTACCTGACATTACCATCCACATAAAGAAAAATTTGCACCCCTGCAACTTAACCACCTAATTGAATGTTACAAAACCTCCAGAAAATGATTTGTAAACAATGAAATACTTCCTAGAATATATTTTAATTTCAGTAATGTACAGTTAACGGATTAAAAAGAAAAAACAATAAATTAAGTGCTGTGCAGTGACATTTTTATCTTTTCCATTCGCATCTCTAGTAGCACAGAATAATTTCTAAATATTTCTTTGTAATCTTTGCTAAATATCTCAAGC